>NW_021605051.1:98378-163291 GCF_004785775.1 Grammomys surdaster | reverse complement strand
CTCCTTTTCTTTCTCCTCCCCTCCCCTCCCCTCATCTCTTCTTTTTTTTTCTCTGTGAGAAAAAAGCATGGTTTGAAATCCAGCATGGTTTGAAATCCAGGAGTCTATGAAGGACAGTGGTGATGGTTGGTGTGTGTGTGTGTGTGTTCCAGTAAAGCCTGTTACTATGGAATGGAGAATGGTCCAGTTAAACCTGATATTTAAACGTAATTAGGGCTGAAGGGCAGTGCCCAAAAAGATATGGATTACTACAATTTGGGGGGGTAGGGTCAAGGTGGGATGTGATAGTGCAGGACCTTGTACCTTCCATTGTATATAGGTATGTATGGATATGAAGGTATTCAGCAGGGACTGATAATATTGAGCAGCAGCAAGGGCTGTGGTTAGCATGTCCTGTTTAGAACTTTACATGAGATGGGAGCAGGGTCTCCATTTGTTCCTGATACATAGTACTTTATGTGTTACTGTAGCCAGGAGTGATCATGTTCATCAGAATATACCAAGAAGTTTATATGTGTTGGTATCTGTGTGTTATTAGTAGAACTTGATAAATATATGTGAAAGAGGCTGCAACTGGTACTGTCCAGCAGGATCTGGTATGTACCATTATATGTTGGCTGGAGTGTTGGAGATGATGTCTAATAAGTGCATATGTCCAGAAGTTTAGGTGGGGTCATAAAGCTGTGGGCTAGGGAAGTACATCCAGCAAGATCTGATACATTAAAATGTGGGGGTTGGGTGACAGTTGTGCTGCTATCCAGGCCTGAAAAGAAGCAGTGTGTAAGACTTGTTACCTTGCAATATATTTGAGAGCATTGGCGGGTGGGGGTGTGCAGTATATAGCCTGATACCTAGCAATGTATGTGAGTTGGCAGCAGGGTTGGGGTATAGCAGAAGAGATGGAAGCTTGTGTCCAACAGAGCCAGATTCTTAGCACTTTATGTGGAGAAAGGGGAGGAGTCTAGCACAATGGCAGGAGTCAGCTGAATATACTTCATCTGTCCACATAAAGTGTTAAGTTTCAGGTCATGATAGTCATACTTTACCTGTTGCTGACCAACATACACTGATAATTTAAAGTCTATGCCAGATACCTTCCTGTCACTGTCTGATAAATGTTTGGGTATCAGGCTCAACTAGATTAATAATTACATTGTATGTAGTAACTTACATACAATGCTACATAACATACTCTACAGGATATTCTACTACTGTTTCTGCCACCCATCATACATTGCTACATATCAGGCCCTGCTGGATGCCAACCAACAGGCATTGCTTTACTACACTGCTAAGGGGCAGGGTATGCAGGGGTATGGAGTGAGGTTCAAGCAAGTCCTGACAGATAACAGTGTATGTGAGATGACAAAAGAGTTGGGATGTCCATCAGGACCTAATAATGTAGAAGCTTATATGTGGAAGTGACAGGTTATCTTGGTGGTAGAAGGAAGTATCTAGCTTGGCCTAATACCTAACACCTTATGTGGGTGGGTTATCACCACCCAACTCACACTCCTAGGGATTAGGCTATGTAACTCCCTCCCACACAGCAGCCTGTATACTCTTAGGTATCAAGCCTTGCTAGACTTCCAATTGGAATCACAATACTGTTAGGGATTAGGCCCTGAATGTATCTGGCCACTCATCATATCTATATATACTTCTTAGAGAAACTATTCAAGGGTCTCATTAGGAAGATTGAGAATCATTGTGCTAGACCCCTCCCCTTTCTCCACATAAAGTGCTAAGAATCTGGCTCTGTTGGACACAAGCTTCCCTCTCCCCTGCTATAGCATTCCACATATACTTCTAGTTATAGGGACATGCTGGACATGCTCCTGTCACTCCTTTGCTTCTAGGTACCTGACCTTCTATCCAGCCTCCTAGGCTGTTGTCCCACACACAATAGCTATCAGAACCTACTGGACATTCTACCCTACAATGAACCCTTATACAATGATAGTTTTCCAGCCCTGATGGAGACTCCATTCTCTTTTGTTGCACACACACACACGAGTACATACCAGTTCCAGCTCAATACCTCCACTTCATCCCACATTTTGTGTGCAGTGAGAGCTTGACACCCAAGATGCAATGCAATTTATCAAGCCCCACTGAATACCACCCCTCAATGCTGCCACATATAAGAGTATAAATATCAGATGGTACATGCACTGCCAAGTATTAGGCTCCTTTGAACATCCATTCCACATAAAATTCTAGATTATCAGATCATGCCAGACAACACCTTGCTACTACTTGCCTTACTGCTAAGAATCAGGCTCTTCTGGACACCTTCCCTGTTGCTTCCCCCTAAACACTACTAAGTATTATGTCCTACTATCCCTCCACCTCACATGAACTACTAGATTTCAGGCCTTGCTAGACACCCCCCCCACACACACACACACACACTCTGATGCCCACACACAGTATTGCTAGTTATCAGGCCCTACTTAACACCCCCTGCCCTAACCCATATATATTGCTAAAACTTTCCCTATCTCCAAATAAAGTGCTAGTATCAGGCTGCTTTGGTTATGCAGTTCCATCCCTATCATAGCCTGACACAGACTGCTAGATTTCAGACCATGCTGCACACCACCCCTAGTCGCCCCACATACAAATCCTAGGTACCAGGTCTAACTGGACCGTAGCCTTAAGTTAGCCCTGCATAGACGTAGCTAAATATCAGGCAGACTGTGAAGTGATGGTAGGGTTGGGAGTACCCAGCAGGACCTGATACAAAGCATTCTTTGTGGGATTTTGGTGTAGAGGAGTAGCATCTAGCAGTGCAGGTAGTGAGTTGTGGAGAATGTTCCACAAACTCTGATGAATAGCAGAGTATGCTTAGCAGCAATGGGTGGTAAGGTTGTCTAGTAAGGCCCAATACTTAGCATTTTATGTGGGACAGTTTATGTATTGGGAGGGGGTCCTTTTGTACTTGAAACAGTACTTGTACATGGGGTTTCAGAGGGTTATCAGGCAGAGCTTGATTCCTAGCAGTATATTTGAGCTGTAATGGTAGAGTGGTGGCCAAGAGGACCTTATAGTGTATGTGATGATGTGGCAGGTAGGTTCAGCAGGGTCTGAACCTAGTGCATGTGGCTTTGCCAAAGGACAGTGTCCAGCAAGAACATATTTCAGTTGGGGTATGTATGTGTAAGGTTGTCCAATAGGGTCTGATATCCAAAATGTATGTGGTGCAGCTACAGTGGTGAGTTGCCCAGTTAAGGCTTAATGCTTTACACATTTATATGGGATGCCAAAAGAGGAGTATTCACATAGAATGAAAATCAGCAGTGTATATGAAGCAGTGATAGTGGAAGGTGTGTCTAGAACATGGAACTTTCAGGTATCAGCCCTTGCAGGAAACCTCTCACTCCACATGTTCTTGAGATATCAACTTCTGCTGAACATCAAGTTCTGTTGCCCTCTAGAGCATACCCCATATATATCGCTAGCTAAAAGGCCCTGATGGACTCCTGATGCCCAGATACAGCAGAAAATCCCATTATTTTGGAGATACTTGTCCCATGAGATGACCACTAAAAACAGCAGCAGCAGAGAAGTGGAGCTAACTAGAGCTTAGAAGACAAGCTGTGTGTGCTGCAGAGGTGAAGTGACTCAAGACCCTTTTAGGAGCCTAGAAGACCATGGGTGAATTTCAGACATTGTGTTATTTATGTATGTGGAGTTTAGTTTTGGTTTGATGACTGTGATTGTACCCTGGTTCTTCCCTCTTGAAGTATCTATTTGTGATTTTATAGAAGTCCATAGTTGAGAGTATTTTAGTTTTAAAAGACTGAATTTTAAGAAACTGGGTGTCTTAGAGACTGAACTTTTAATGTGTTTAAATTTGTAAATTTGTAAAGTTATTTATATTTATAAGGTGAGATCTTGGGGATAAATGAGAAAGAAAAGGTGGTTTAATGGTAATAGTAATATATTTTTTGTCAGTTTGACAAGAGGCCAATTGTTTTAGGTGGTTTTGTGTCAACCTGACATAGGCTAAAGTTATCTGAGAGGAGAGAACCTCAACTGAGAAATTGCCTCCATAAGATGAAGCTATAGGCAAGCTTGTAGTGTGCTTTGTCTTAATTAGTGATTTATGGGGGAGGGCCAAACCCATTGCAGTTCACCCCTGGGCTGGTGTTCCTGGGTTCTGTAAGAAAGCAGGTTGAACAAGCCATGAGAAGCCAGTAAGTAGCACTCCTCCATGGCTTCTGCATCAAATCCTATCTCTAGGTTCCTCCCCTGTTTGAATTGATGTCCTGACTTCCTTTAATAAAAAACAGTGATGTAGAACTGTAAGCCAAATAAACCCTTTCCTCCGCAACTTGCTTTTTGGTCATGGTGTTTCATTGCAGCAATAGAAATCCTGACTAAGTATCCAGCAGGGCCTGGCACATAGCAGTGTATCTGTAATAATGGCCATAATAATATGGATATAGTGCAACAACAGGAGTGTCTTGAGTGTAGATTTGTGCAAATAAGTACAGCTAGAAGGTGTCACATTTCTTGAAGCTGGAGTTGCAGCAGTTGTGATCCTCCCAATGTGAATGCTGGGAATTGAACTCTTTCCTCATCAAGAACAGCAAGTATTTTCTCCAGATTCTGGTTTTTGTTTTGTTTTTGTACCATCTAACTATTAGGAACAAGAAGAGATATCTCTACACCCATAGCAGCAGTGTTCAAGTTTCTATAAATGTGACTTATGTTTGATGGGTGATTTTCAAGAAACTTTTAAAATGATTTTTTAAACCATTTTTTAATTAGTTGAAGGACTACTAACTCAGTTATGTTGATAGTCATCCCCCCAAAAGAATCCAAAAGAGAAATGACAGAAATTCTTTTTAAGCCATGTAAGTATCCATTGAAAATTTATTATGGATTAGGAAGCTTAACCTAAAAACCAACAGCATAGTAAAAAGATATGTTATATCTGTTCATGGCAGAACAGGCTTCAAAATATATTTTCCTTTAAATGTATTCAGTCAATACATGATCCCTTATAAAAGTTGTATATATTTTTCTGTCAATACCTTCATTATTTATAAATACAAGATTTACACAGCACCCCCATCAAAAAAATTAAAATCCTTACAAATATCTACATGTTTTCATACCTATAAAACTTTCAAAGGAGTACTTTGTTGAAGATAGACCCAAGTTAATAGTCCATTTACTGTGCAGCAAAATATAAAATCTGTAATTTTCTTTGACCATAAAACATCTCAAAAATTAGCAAGACACTTATCATGAAACTGAGTTTCACTAACCCTCATATTCTAGAAAGGAATTTGATGCGCGCATTCCTAGGGGATTCAGAGGAACATACCAAGATACAGGTTAGACAAAAACAAACACATTTTACATTAACAGTTAAGGCAGGAGTATGGTAAGGAAAACGGAAGTAGGACAAGGAGACATGGGAAAGAACATACAGTAACATATGAGTATGAACTTAGAAATAAACTCCATTGCTATCTGTTACTCTCTCCCCTTTTAGCAATATTTAAAATTTTAAAACAAAACAGTAAACAAAAAACTTTTCTTGAAGTATACTCTGATTTCTTTGTTGCCACTAGAAAGCTTCATGGTTGGTTGTTTTGCCTTGAGATAGGGTATTAGTATGTTGCCAAGACTAACCTCAATCAGGACACAAAGTCCAAGAGTCTGAACTTCTTGTTCAACATAATTTGAATTTTCTAAGAAAGATTTCCTTTATCTGATAAAGAATCATTGATCAATATTAATAACGTCCATTCTCGAGAAGCTTAAGAAGTAGTGAAAATAAAGGGAAAGCAAAACTAGGTTTTCATCCAACCTGTGGACAAAGTCAGTAGATCCCTAATACCAAGTGATTCTTATCAACTCATCAACATTTACAGACTAAGAGGAAATGATTCACAGAAAGATAATGAAAGGAGGCAGTTAACACCATTGCCCCAATCTTCCACCAAAAAGGGCATAGAAAAATTGCTGTCACTCTTACTCTAGTTACTGAAGGGAAAGATCACCTTTCCTACCACAGACATGATTTTTCTTAAAACTTTAATAAGTTTTAAAGTCTAGATTCTAAACAACCTTGAAGAATTTTCAATCTTTCCTAGAATATATAAAAAGCAAAAAGAAAGAGAGAGAGAGAGAGAGAGAGAGAGAGAGAGAGAGAGAGAGAGAGAGAAGAAAAAGAAAAGAAAAAGAAAAGGAAAGGAAAGAAAAAAGAAAAGAAAAGAGAATGGGAGTAAAAGAACAGAGAGAGACAGAAGAGTGAAGGGAAGAGGGCAGAGGCATGGGGAGAGTAACTTATTAAACTTGGCCCAAAGGATGCTGCTAGCATCGCCCCTCCAGCACCATGAAGTCTCCATGTGGTGCAGCTTCCTCTATGGCTCTCAGAGATGGTGTCTGCATAATCTCCATTACTCCTGGGTTATAGCTCAGTGCACTGATTTCCAGGCTCTTCAAAGGAAAGCTCCCAAATGTTGCTATCTTGCAGTAATGGCTCAATGTCCTCATCACTGCCCTGTTCAGGGGGCGTGCTTAGGCTGCCACTGATGCTGTTGTTATGTTTTTGAATTCCACTGGTTTTACGGTATTCAGGGATGAATAAGGCAACCAAAAAAGACATAAGAACTATACATGCTCCAAATAAAAATGGCGGGCCTGGAATGAAAGCTCCCTGATGGATTAAGAAAAACAAATGAAGACAAAGTTTAGTTAAGGCTTTTTGTTTTGTTTTAAGACAGAATTTTGTGCTATTTAGAGTGGCTTTAACATCACAACCCTTCTGCCAATACCCTCCCCCCCAAATGCTAGGATTAGAAGCATGCATTCCTATACCCAGCATGGTTAGGCTCTTTTCTTAAACTCTAAACTAGTTTTGAATGATTTTTTTTAAAGCCACAATACAGTTAATACTTTTCTCATAAGCCTGTATATTTCATTATCCAATGTAAATTCTAATACAGTTTAATGTTTGGAAAATAATATAGAGTAACTAATCATTGCTTTTTATACCATTTCTAATTAATAGAACCTAACCAATAATGTCCAAAAGCAACAATTTTCTTTCTGTAATATTTTCTTATGACCTCAGGTCATACATTTCTACATATGAACATTAATAATTTCATGCTTATACAGAATTCTATATTAAATGTTTCTATGTTTCTCTTTTTAAAAATGAAAGCACATTAGCTCAATTTTGAGCAAGTTTAAAAAAAAAAAGACAGGGACTCTTGTAGCCCAGGCAGGCCTCATACTTATGTAACCAAGAATGCATCCTGAAATTAAGATCTCTGGCCTTTACCTTCTGAGTGCTAGAATTATAAGCATGTACCATCACACTTTTGAGTTTTGTACATTTTAGGCATGCACCTACCAACTGAGCTACATTCCAAGTCCCTTTAGTTAGATTTTTAGGTAACTTCTTCTTAGATTCAATTTAGTCAGACAATAGCTTACTATTCATAGTGACTATATAGGTGAAAAAAGAATATAAAGTACAGATACATATTTTCTGATTCCAAGTAAAATGATAATAAACAAACAGAAATTTAAAGCTATAAGATTATGCGATAATCAAATACAACCATTATTATAACACAGGTCACCAAATTACCTGTAGGGGATCATCATCAGAATTCAACTTTGGGCCCAACTCACTCAGTTCAACATGGAACATATAGAATATGAAGCCATACAGTGCTGGCCCTAGGCCATTGCACAGCCCTCGTATTCCAGTTACGATCCCCTGGGCAACCCCTAAACCGAAACGAGAGGGAAGTCAGTCTTCTTAGAAAAGTGCGTCAACCTTCAGAGCTTCTCTAGCATCTCTATCATATCATGACACACATATTTGACTGGACCGAGTCATCATAGCTTAGGCTAATTATGTTATAGCATCTATTACAGTCATTAGGTTTCATCATGATATTTTCATTCATTATACAAATGTTTTTTTGGATATACTACATCTATTGAATAGGTTTACAAGGAGAAAAAATAAACTCAGTTTCTGAAATCCTTTTGGACTATATCTACCATTTAATGAAAAATAATAAAATATAATCCTTTATGAGGTAATTTAATTTTTTCTATGGATTAGGACTTCCTAGTCCCGTTTAGTTGTTCATGTACAATAAAAAAATATGTCTGTTCCTCAGCAGTTTAGAATACAAACAGGATCCTCCTGCCCTTGGGTTGTCATCTGCAATCTTCCATCTCATTCAGACCTCCACTCAAAAATTCTGGAAGCACCAATTTCTAGATATCTCTACTTTCTAACACAGTAAGCAAAACATTAATATGAATATGGATAAGTATGAAATGGATATTTCTATAAGTCAAAAATAGTCAAGTTTAATAGTATTCATACCAGCTGAGTTACTGCAGCTAATGGTGACACACAAAGGGTGTCACTTAAAGTCCATGAATCTAAGAATGGATACATATAACAGCAAATTCATTAAGTGGAAAAATAGGTATCATGATAATGAATATACTCTCTTAAATTTTAATTTTTGTTGAAAAATTTAAAAGTCCTCTTAAGAGTTTAAAAAAAAAATCCTTTTAGGGACAGAGGTCTAGCCTACTATATTCTAGGCACTGAGTTTGACACTGGCATGAAACAAAATCAAGCCAGTATGTTTATATATGTTATTTTAGGCATGTACATACACACACACATGCATGCATGCATGCATGTCCTAAAATTCTCTTAAAAGTCCTCTAAAATTCTCCACTTTCCTGTAACACAAATGAATATTACAATGAAAATTTACAGTGAAATAAAAAATGAGATAAAATCTCCTACTTCCTGGCTACAGTAAGGTGGGCCATTAGAAGATGGAGAAAAAGGGGTTAATTTTGGCATTGGAATTTGCTAAAAAAGAAAACAGGAAGAGGAAGAAGAAATAACGTTTATTTTCTACACAGTAGTTCTAACTTATTTTATTTCTCCTTATATCCAATCACTAACAACCAAACAGATTTTTCTTCATCCTTTCAAAGATCCATTTCTTAAATTAAGCTTCTAAGACTGAATTATTTCAACTTAACTTTAGTGAATATTCCATTACCAATTTGTTATTAACAGAAATCTGCTGAAATAAGATTATAAACTGGTTAATCCTGATGGCAATATAGAATCAGAACTGAGGCTGGAAATAGATCTTTGCTATTTCTAACTCTTAATAATGTAATAACCTGACTGGCTGATTCTGGATTGCTAAAGTGTGAGTGTCAGTAAAGAGGCAAACAGAACGCTACTGACAAAATAAGCAGGTACACTCTTACAACAGGGGCCACTACTGTCAATTGCTATTACTGTCATTGTGGAGAATGTATGATTTCATACTTCAGGGCAGAGAGGTTCCAGCTGAAAACACAAATGCAAGGAGGACAAATCTCACCTTGTTGATCTGACTCTGCATTCCGAGAGATGAGGGCACTGACTGCTGGGAATGTAATGCTTGACATGGCAGCCACAGTTCCTGCTGCCCACATCATCCTGGAAAGATGAAGGGAAGCTTCAGTCAGGCTTTAAGATGCTTCTAGTCAATATGGTCAGTGGTAATAGTACAAATGCTTTGCAGTTTCTTCATTTCCATTATATGTATTTTTCCCTCTTTAAAGATAGATTTCCTGGGCATGACATGGCTTTCTCAGTAATCCTAGTAATCTCAGCATTCAAAAGGTTCAAGTAGAAGTAGCTTGAGTTCACGGCCAGTCTAGGCTACAAAGTAAGTCTCTGTGTGAAAGAATCCATACTATTAAAACTGATCACAAGTTACCCAGTGCCATTTTCAACTGTAGGCTCAATAAAGTTCCTAAAAGGATGTCTGTTTTCTTTATTTATTTGTTTTAAATAAATATCACATCTCTATCCACCTCCCTCTCACACACACCTCCACTGACTTCCTGTCTTTCATAAATACCCTTGGGCTATGTGGTCTGTCAGCTTCAATACCGCTGTCTGCTACCAAATGAATGAACAAAGACTGTTTGCTTCAGATCTTAGTCCTTTTCTCAGTTTGGAGAAAAATGTTTATGTGTGAGTCATAACAATATGAGAAGTAAAGTCCAAGGCTCTTATTGAGCTATATATTTCCTTGGGATAGTCTTTACTGAAAATGAAAAACTTCATTATCATAAAGTCTTTTTTTAACACATAGCATTTTGATTAGCTAGATAACTGAACCAGAGTTCACAGGACCCCACCCCCAACCCCTCAAAAAAAGAAGAGGAGGAGGACCAGCAAAGTTAATCTTAGGCAAAATGTAATACAGAACAAATGTTTCAAATGAAATTCAGCATTTCATATATCTTCTTCCCAACTAATCTCTATTGATATAAAACATTTCTAATAGCTCCACTTATGAATGCAAAGTAGAAACTAATTCATGTCTAATATGGAGACCGAGACTCTGCAATATTCAGCAATCAGATTCATAAGGAAACTTGCCATATTCAAAAAAAAAATGGAACTCAGGACTCTGTAGGAGGAGCTAAGGTGGGAGGAGGAAGGAGAGGAAGAAGAGGAGGAAGGAGAAGAAAAGGAAGAGGAGGAGCTAGGAGAAAGAAGGAGAGAGAGGGGACATGGAGGCAGATGTTCATATGTCTGTAGCAGTCAAAAGTACTTGGTATATCTAGGTTGGGTATTGGGTTACACTTCTGATTGTATGGGCACCTTGTTACTGATCATTACCAAATATATAAGCTTTTGGATAATTTAAACATTAATCTCATTTTCCTACTGGGCCCATGTGGATGGCGGGATGGTCTGGGCAATGCCCAGCCTTGCAGAGACAGCGTGGAAGATTGGCAGAGCCATCTCCCACGCTGACGTCTAGTGGGTGGCAGGGCTGGTGTTTCTGGCTTCCCATTTCTAGCTGCAGCGCACATGTGGGCTCCAGCTGAGAAACATGGCGGTTAAGCAAGACAGAGCCTCCGCAGCTTAGATAGTTGACCAGTGGCCGATTTTAAATAATTACTTCGATAGGACTCTTTCTGTTCTTTTTTATTAATAGGCCTTAATTTGATCATTCTTTCCATTTACAGGAAGCTAAAATATAAATACTTAAAACTAACTTAGGATACACTTTAGAGAAAGCATTGGTGTTGATCACTGATTTATTTTATGATAGTTATATTACTAAGTTAAGTATATCAGCAAAGCATGCTATAATCAGTTGTTATTCAATGTCTTTTTGTTTTGATTATATATCATATCCTGAAACTGTATAAATATGTTTAGGAGTAAAATTACAGAGGATAAGACTTCAGTGTTCACTTTTAAACCAGACATTTGTATCACACCTCCTTCCCACAGGGCTTAGGGATCATTCGAAAAGAGGGAAGGGGAAACATTTTAAGAGTGAAAGGTAGTGCAGCAGTAAAACAATATTTGCCAGACGTGACAGCACTGTTGCACACATGAACTCACACCAAGACCTGCAAAAGATCTAGCCAGCCAAAATACGAGCATGGACGGAGGAGCTCATTAAGTTTCATCCTAATCAAAAGAGCTAACTGACAACTGATAGCTTCTGGGGAAAGGGGGTGGGGAATGTCAATTTTCTTTAAAGACAGCCCATGAGAAGCTACTCATGTTCCAGTAGATGTCCTATACTTCTACACAGAGAAATAGTACCAAGTGGACATAGTGAATTTAAAAGCAAAAGATCACATGAAGTAAGGGAAAAGTGGTAATGGACATACAGGAAAAATTAGAATGGAGGGAATAGAGAATATATCTAATCAAAACATATATACTCAAACAGTTAAAAGAGAAAGTGGACACAAAGTCATCTGGTGGCACATACCTATAATACCAGTATCAAGAGGCCTAGGCAGAATTACTATAAGTTTAAGATCAGCCTGGGCTACAATACATGACTTTCAAAAACCAAATATAAACCCACCTGCCACAAAAAAAAAAAGAAAAGAAGGAGAGAGGGAGAGGAGGAGAACAACAGAAGAGAGAAAGAGATCATGAGCTCATGAGAACTTTATTAGAGGGCTGGTAGATGAGAACACACATTCAATTAAGCAATGACTCCAGATTTAGTAAGAATCATTATAGGTCATATCAAATCATCTAGTTCCACTCTTGCTCATGAGTGAAATGTTCAGTACATCAAACTAATGAAATAACCCTTCTTTTAACATAGTTAAATGATTTTGCTCCTCTAAGGCTCATCACATCTGTTAATTCAGTCTTTTTGTTTTGATAATATGTGAATTAAGAGAGGCTTACCAGGCCTGAGATCCAAAACCATACCAGGCAAGCTGGAGCATCTGAAAACCCAAGCCAAGGAGGACAGTATTCTTATTCCCTAGTGATCTCATCAATCTGCTAAGGAAGACTGTCTGCAAAGGAAAGAAGACAACTCTGAGAAGCCATATGAGAAGAATTTGATCGCAATCTCAAATTCAGAGCATAAGCTCTTTTAGTGAAGTCTACTCACTGATGCAAGAACCTTTAGGGGAACACTGACAGTCTATGATCCCTAAGGCCAGGCAGTAGTGATAACTCTTCAGAAATAGTTTCAGGAGCTCTAGTGCTGACCAGGGTTTGAAGCTTTTGACCTTCTTCCAGAGAAGCCATCTGGCTGGTTCTCTGCTAGTACCTCTCAAAAGGTTAATACAGCTGCACTCCAGTTATCATGACTGAAAGGACTACACCTTAGTCTTCTTTGGAGAACGTCAACAAGCATTTAATGTTCAGCAGTTAACAATTTCACAAAATTAAGAATGATATGAGCTTTAATAAATATATATTCTGTTAAATACAACTTGTAGAGACAGTATGAAAATGAAGATAAAGATACCTAAGGACAAACAGCTAAAGTTATTGTAAAAAACAAATGAAAATCACAACAAACTTGGACATTTAGCATAAGCTGAATTTGTGGATACAGTCAAAACAAAACAGCAAAGAACAGTCTTTGCTTGCATATATTCCCAACAGCTTTGTCATTCTTTCATTTGGTAGGACAAGTTAGCTCCCCAGACTTCTCATTTCCTCTGTAGAGAATTAATCACAGAAGAATAGGAAGCTTGGCCTAAATGCCATTTTAAGCAAACAAGCCTCTAGGCAATCCACAAAAGCTGCACTGAATGCTCCTGAAAGACAACAGGACATACACCCTTGTCTTTCTGGATTGACAATTTTAATAGGTTGGAAAGTGTTTACTGCTATTCACTCACTGCATATATTATAATGTACTGATTCTTATTTGTTTAGTCCTGGAAATAGCAGGATCTGGAAAACATTTATTTCTATCTAACTTTTGCTATTAAGGAAACAATGAAACATATTCCTCTGGTTAATTTTATAGTATATTGTTATTTTTCCTTTAAAATAGTTTTAATACCTATTTGTTCCATGTTTGTACAGATGTCCCAGAAAGTACATGAAGGTCAGAGGATAATCTTCAAGAATTAGTTTTCTTCTTCTACCATGTAGATTCTGGAGACTGAACTCAGGTCATTGCTTGGTAACAAGCATCTCTTGCTGAATCATTTCACCACCCCCTTAATCTAGTTGTTTTGGAAGTATATAAGAAGAGCTTATCCAGAACAAATTACAAACAACATTCTAATGAAATTTGTATGAAGTTCTACTGAATCCTGAGGACCTGAATAGTCTGTGAATGACCCAGTTTTGTGAGCTGGGTCCCTGTCAGCTACCTGAATTCAGTGAGGTTCTCTACACGAGCAAGATGCATTCCAGCAAGAGCTAAGCAGCTGAGGCAACAGTTTGGAGGAACTCTTAGAAACTTGTATCCTTGACTTATTACAGATCTGAGGTTATCAGGATTGAAGAAAAAAAAAAAAAAAAAAAAACAACAAGCTTTGCCTCTTTAACCCACATGTTTAAAAAAAAAAAAAAAAACTCACCTGAGCCACAATGGACAGAATTCCTACCATAGCTATGAATGCTACAATTTTCACAGATCCAAAACCTATAACCTGTAAAAATAAAAGCAAAATAAAACAAAAAGACCAGTTTTGTAATACAGGTACTAGAGATATAATTAATAAGAAATGATAGAAAAAATAATTGAGGAAAGTTCACAAAAACAGTAGAAATTAGGACAGAGACAGAAACTGAAAAAAAAAAAACTATTAATCTATATTTAAATATAACATAAAATAGTTATAATTAGTAGGGATGAATTGTGAATTTTTAAAAAATGTTATTATGCCTGATGTTTTGTATTTCCTCTCTTAATGAGTCTATCTCAGTTTGGAGACAATGAAATCATACAATAAAGAAAATGTAAAAGAAAGCAATCTGACTTTTAATGTTGTCAAAGCAGAACTGGACTTTAAGTGAAGTCAGTGGCTCTTGAGTCTGGTTGTATTTTAAATTTATGTGGGCAACAGAGAAAATGACAGAAGGGAAGGAAAGGGAGAAGAACAATAGGATGCCAGAACCCACTGAAGACCAATTACATCAGACTTTGAGGTATGGTCCTAAGATAGGTGTACTCTAAAAATCTCCCATACAATTCTAAGTACGAGCTGAGTCTGACTGGCAATGACTTCTAAACCTCCAATTATAATAGTAACTGTGAAATAACTAATACTTTTTTTAAAAAATATATTACTTTGTCCTCTACTAAAATTCTATAAAATATAGGAAAATACATTAAAAATAAACTTATATAGGTTTACTTCATAAATATCTTCCTCCCAATCACAATTAGACAATGAACATTCTAGGGTTAGAACCTCTGGCTTTTCTATTACTACCTCATATTCAATTACAAAATCTGAACTGGCGGGTTAGTTTATGCCTGTAATTTTAGTGCTTAGGGAGGTGGAGGCAGCCTATTATTATCAGCTTTATTCACTAAAACATAAAAGCAAAACCAACAATGACCTTATCACAAACTATAGATTCAACAGTGCTAATGTATAAGTATATAGACTCATAAAATGTACCATATGAACCACTTTGGTACCAACTGTGTACCTGTGGCGAAGAGATAATGACAGCTCTGTATTTAGTTCAATCTAAACCCTATTTTAGAAAAGGGTCTCAGAGCCAGACTTGATGGTGGATGACTTTAATCTCAGCACTTGGGAGACAAAGATAGGTAGACAGCTCTGAGTTCAATCTTAGTCTAGTCTACACAGTGAATTCTATGCCAACAAACTAGGTGTACAGTCTCAAAAGCCTCAGATTGTTGTTTTTGATAATTCTCTCTGTTAAAGGAACTTGCACAGTAGATGTCTTACTATATTGCCCACACTGTTCTTAAACTCTGATAAAAGCAACACCCCTGCCTCAGCAAGAAGCTAGACATCATTATACATACCTGTAGTTCCAGTTACTTATGAGGCCATCACTGAAATCACTGGATTATACAAGGTCCCTGCTTATAAAGTCTCTAGAAACGATGGTTTCCTCGATTTATCTTAGAAAAATCCCAATCTCTGATATTCTACATGTTGAAAGGCTTCTAGAGACCTGCTACTCACCTGCCTAAGATAGAGAAAAAAGCTTGAATACTGCCCAGCTTCAGGAAGGTATGAGAGAAACACTGTGATGCAGATGAGTAAGACTGTAGAATCTTTTCCAACTTTCTTTAATGACTGGGAATAAGCAGAAAGTGAAAACACACATGTCAATGTTCTTTTGATACTTACTTCACCATTTTCATGTCTCTTGTATAAGAGAAACTGAACATCCTATAAACAGATCATGAAAAAAAATTTCTACACAACTAGGAAAAATTGATTTTCTCTGGATTTGTAAAGTAATTTCTTCTAAGTAATTTTAACTACAAGGTTTTCTTTCTTTTTCTGACACAGGGTCTCACGTAGCCAAGGCTGATCTCAAACTCAATATGAAGCTGAGAATGACATTCTGATCGTCCCTTCTGTCTCTTCCATGGTTTTTATTATACATAAATTCATTTTAGTCTTCACAAACTGTTGATATTCAAGTTGCCCGCAACCAAGAAGACAATTAGTAAGTTCTAAAACTTTTATTACTGAATGACAAGTGTCATAGAACTTTTAGGTCACCATAATACACAAAACAACTAATGTCTACTAAAACCTTGCTACGTAAGACATTAGACCAGTTAACTTACACATGTTAACTAGAGTCCTTATAGCTGCCCTGAAAAATAAGCCATAGTAGTTCTGTTTTACAGAGAAGTTTCTACATGTAACTTGATCACAAGGCAAAAAAGGAAAAGCTTGCAAATTTTCTACCCATTCCTGCTTCCTTTCTCCAACTCCTCTCCCACTATTTTGACAATATAACACACACAAGAGAAACAGGCAAGATCTCCAGGAAGTAATCTGAGTGATCATTTTAGAAAATAATTTCAAGGGATTTGGGGAGATGATTCAGTTGGTAAGTGTCTGCTATACAAGCAAAAGAAACCAAGTTTGATTTTCAACACTCACAAAAAAGCTAGGTGCTATGGTGCTTGCCTATAACCCTAGTACTAAGAAGAAAGAGACAGGAAGATTCTTGGAGTTTACAGGTCAGGTACTCTTGCGAGTTTAATGAGCTCCAGGTTCAGTGGAAACTAACTCAAAAAATAAGGCCAACAGTAATAGAGGATGAAAGCAGATATCCACCTGTGGCCTACACAAGCCCACACGATCTGGTTTACAACTGTTCTATAGAAGTAGGTGTGGCAGAGAGAGAGAGGGGGATAAAGATATGTATTCCAGTATTATTTCTTGCTAGTATGATATACTTCCTAATACCTCCCTCTTCAACCATCTTCATTCATTCATTTAATTAAGTGATAAAAACAACCATTTCCTTGAGGGTACCTTTTGTCTTATGATTTACACAGCTTAATTGCTAAGTCTATATGTTTCTCAGTCTCTTAGCCCCTTACTTGTAATTAATGTTTTTCAATTTTTACTGTAAAAGAAATAGACAACTATTGTGAATCCTTCTTAGAAAAAAGAGATATATAGGAAATAAATATTTTCATGTCTTAATTTACCGCAAAAGGGTCCGCTTGTTTCCAAGAAATCTGAGCTCCCCAGGAAGCAGGTCTAATTTTCTCTGGCAGAGATTCTGGAACTGCCACCAAAATGAAGCAGATGTCTAGGAGAGCCACCACTGTGGCTACTAGCACAACAAGACTGTCTCCATAATTTGCAGAGAGATATGCCCCAATGGCTGGGCTGCTAACCAGACTAGCTGCAAAGGTGGCTGAAACCTGTGGGAAAAAGTACAATCACTTAGGATCCTAATAGAAACATCAGCGGAGAGAGCATGCTCTTTCCAGAGTCCCACACAATTCAGATACACAGCTGCATAGCTGCAAGTATCCTCTCATTTTGTTTTGTTTTTTAATTTATTTTATGATTGAATATCTAAGCACCATGTACATGCTTGTTACCCACAGAGGTCAGAAGAACTGAAATTATGGTTGGTTATGAGCTACCATGTGGGTTCTGGGAATCAAACCTGAATCCTCTATAAGAACAACTAACTACTCTTAATTGCTAAGCCATCTCTCTAGTCTCCTCTCTTGGTTTCAGCAAGACAAATGTGTTCCATATAAATTTTAAGAATTAAAAAGAAGAAAAGCAGTTTTGCTTAAAAAGTATTCTCACACTGTTAACTATGTGAAGATATGCTGGGGAGCAATGATTAAAATATAATAGAAATTAACACTGTAGAAACTCTCCTCATAAAACATTCACTGTCATTGTTTGTTTAATTGGAAAACAGACATGTGCAAAAAATATATATATATAAAAAGAAACTCTTGGTTTCCCTGAAGGAGTTTCATGTAGTAGAACCAACTTAAGCTTATCCCTGACTAGCCTACAAATAAATGAGACTCAGACTATGGTTGACTATCTTAGAACTAAATGAGACTCAGGTTATTTTATTTGGCTTGACAATTACTGGGGGGAACCCCTAATCTACTTTTCTAACTGCTGGCCTGGCTACCTCCCCAGCGGTGTACCCCAGATACTTGCTGTTCCCCTGGCCACTGCTGATTGTCCATATCTCCTCACAGTGCTTTTCATGGTGCAGATTAGGGGTTACCCCCTACCCCCAGTAATTGTCAAAGCCAAATAAAATAACCTGAGTCCTATTTAGTTCTAAGATAGTCAAAGATAAGCAGTTACAGCACAGTTTCAGAAGGATATTTTAATCTAACCTGAATATCAAAAATGCCCTTTAGAATTTAATTAACACATCCTGAAAATAATTGGCAGTAAACTCTCTGTAAGATAGGCTGTAAGGAGGTTACTGGCAAAGGTGCTAGGTCTGAGATAAACCCAGTTGCCTACTGCTGAGCTGCAGGAGCTGAACAGATCACTCTTCAGAATTACACTGTATTAGCTGAGATGTTCACTTACCGGCTTCTTGCCAGGTCCCATGAGTAAGTACTAATCCTAACTGCCTTTTTATAACAAGAAACTGAGCTGGAGATTAAGTAATTAATCAAATTAAGCGAAAGTCACTTCTGGTGACTATCAAAACCCTTCCTATAATCAGCACAGAAGCACTTTTGCCTTGATCATAAGGAAAAGATAAATGGGACTAGCAGGATGGCTCAGCAGCTAAAGGTGTTTGCTGTACAGTTCTGGGAACCTGAGTTTGATTCTAAGGACATGACAGAATAGTGACTTCAGAAAACTGATCTCTGACTATATCTCATGCATGCAATGGTGTGTGGGCTCGCGTGCCCACACACACACACACACACACACACACACACACGGGATGGGGGGAGAGAGAAAGAGAGAGAGAGAGAGAGAGAGAGAGAGAGAGAGAGAGAGAGAGAGAATAAATGCCAGAAAGGAGAAAAAATTTAACCTTTAAAAAAAAAAAACAAAATGTCTAACCAATCAGATATTATATAAAGAACGTGCATCAACCTTACATCTTCCATTAATATGTATAAGCTTTATGTTTCCATGTATCTATTAATATTTTATAGTCTAATAACATTACAGGGAAGTTAGTATGTCCATAGCCATTTCCCATGATAGAAAATATGGAGCAGAAAGATGCACTATGAGGTACAGAGTTTTGGTGCTTTTCACAGATCTGATGGCTAACACAGCCCACCTTGAATGTGACCTTCTGCACTTCTGACCCAAAAAATGTTTCTGCTGACATTTTCTATAGTTCTTTCTTCCCCTTTGTAACTATAGTATCATCATCATGCTGAGAGAATGAGATTGTCTAATATCAACTGAGAGAATGAGACTGTATAATATCAAATTATCAAAAAAATAAATGTCTCCTATTTATTCAACAACTATCTGCCAAGTGAATAGCCTTTTTCCCCCTTTAGTGTTATGTCTCAAATGAGTGCCCGAGACACACTGTTGAGATCCTCACATTTCTCAAATCTATTTCTGATGTTATTTTAAACCTCAATTTCCAGTCAATTTTTAATAAAATGGTAATTATTACTCTAGTTTTCTAGTTTTTAGAAAGTCTGCAAGCTTGGCTTTATGATGGATGCCTGCAATCCTAGCCCTCTGAAAGTAGAGGGAGGAGGATCTAAAGCTCAAGATACTTAACTGAATCTAAGACAGGTCTCAAAGTAACAAAAATTTCTAAGACAGGTAAATTACTAAACACCCATAATACCAGCCCTCAAGAGACTATGAAAGGGTTTGAAGTCAACTGGGCCTATATGTTTTTGTTTCAAATCAAACAAACGAACAAACAAACAAACAAACAAAAAGTTTACTATCTTACCCATCCATAAGCAGTACTTCTTTCGTGCTCTTGAGTGAAGTCGGCTACATAGGCAAAAATTACAGAGAAAGTGACTGAGAAGACTCCAGATACAGAAATCATGCCAAAATACCACCTATAAAAAGATTGTTTTAGAAAGAAAATGATTAATGATATCATCTTCTACCAACTGAAAGACTATTTAAATTTCCCAAGAGAGTTTTGTAATCAAAGTAAAAGATAACCATGTAAATATTATACCCTAATGAAAATAGACTCAGGTATCTGTGCGTGTGATTAACTGGAATTTTGACAATAGTGAGAGTACATGTTGGCAAAAATGCAAAAAAAAAGAATGAAAGAAGAATAAAAGTTTTAAATAAAAAGGAAAGAAAGGAGAAGAAAGAAAAGAAAAAGCTAACTTGAGGCCTAATGAAGAAAAATTACAAGTCTTTACAAAATTGAAAAACAACCCATAATCATTTTAATTAAACATTATTTATTAGCTAATAAAAATTTTAAAAGCAGTGAATACATAAAACTAGAAGGAATGAGGTAAAATTATTTTCAGATGATATTAATACACCAAGACAAAAGACTGGCAACATGAATAGAATAATTTAAACTAGCAAACAAGATTTTTTTAAAAATAAATCTCTCACTAGAAAAGCATGACATGTTAGTATTTTGCAAAAATTAATTATGTGGTAGAAGATAAAATTATTATGGTAGACAACAAATTTACAAATATTAACAAGAATTCCTGATAACCATATGAATGTATTTTCTCATAGGTAGAGCATTTCAGCACCAAGAATACTTGCCAGGGCCCAGCCCCGGCATTCTGGTATGGAGGTGAGACAGAGCTAGGATGCAGGCCAAAGGCTGATGACTTCTGGACATGTAACTCTCTTACTGTTCTGGTGGCCTGAAGCTGACAGCTTCTGGCAATTTAACTCTTACTGTTCTGGGGCCAAAAATGACTTTTGGAATTTTCAGAGAGAAAGAAAAATAAAGAACAAAAGTCAGTCATGCACGCGCACACATGTGCGTACACGCGCGCGTGCACACACACACAAACACACACTCACACACTGGCTGGGCCTGACCATCTGTTTTATCAGTTTCACAAGTGTACATAACATACTTATATACATACACATATACCTACATATCATGCATGCACACATATAGACAGATATACACATTTGGTGAATGGGGCAGATGCTCACAGCCAAGCATTGGACTGAGCACGGGGTCTCCAGTGGAGGAGTTAAGAGAAAGGACTGAAGGAGCTGAAGGGGTTTGCAACCCCATAGGAAGAACAACAATATCAACCAACCAGACCCCCCCACCCCCCACCCAGAGCTTCCAGGGAGCAAACAACCAACCAAAGAGTCCACATGAAGCAACCCATGGCTCCAGCTGCATATGTAGCATACGATAGCCTTGTTGGGCATCAGTGAAAGGAGAGGCCCTTGGTCCTGTGAAGGCTGGATGCCCCAGTGTAGGGGAACGCCAGGGCAGAGAGGCGGAAGTGGGTGAGTGGGTGAACACCCTCATAGAAGCAGGGGGAAGGGGGATGGGATAGGAGGTTTGCAGAGGGGAAACAGGGAAGGGGATAACATTTGAAATGTAAATAAAGAAAATATCCAATTTAAAAAAAAGGAAAAGCCAGGCAGTGGTGGTGCACGCCTTTAATCCCAGCACTTGGGAGGCAGAGGCAGGTGGATTTCTGAGTTCGAGGCCAGCTTGGTCTACAGAGTGAGTTCCAAGACAGCCAGGGCTATACAGAGAAACCCTGTCTCCCCCCCCCCCACAAAAAAAAACTTTCTTCTTAAAATTATTTTAATCAAATCAGGAATTTGATGAAGTCATTAATTCATCTAAACAGCATTAATTCATCCAAGTTCATCTTTATGTTGATCTGAAGGAAATTTGCCCAATAGGGTGGGCTGATGACCTGGAATCACTAGGCTATGTGATAGTGGCAGGAAAAACACATCAGCAGTGAGAAGCAATGAAGTCTCTGGGCTGTACTCCTCCAGAGTGCACCCATTCAGCCATGCAAGCTGGTGGGCCATCTCGAGGAAACTCACTTGTTTCCCATAGCCTTTCCTAGATGGCTTCTGTCAAATACTGGCTAAGTTACTATCCCATGGTCTAAAAAATATTAAAATTAAAACAAGGAAAAAAAAAGAAGCTTGAGAAAATCCTAACTCCTCTAAGATAATTAAATCATCTGGATTCACTATCCTGAAGGAGAAAAATTGATTAAATTCATATCATGTTTTAGAATAAGCTAATGGTCTTTATGGACTGTACAAGTGAAATAATGCTCACTAGTGCCACAATGCAATGAGATGACAAAAACAGTACATTCACAAAGTCAACCAAGCCACAGTTGTGAGGGCAGGAACTGTTAGCACACTTTTAGCACTGACCCCCTACAACTGGTATCATGACATACCTGCTGCTCTTAAAGACACCTTGAATTTCTTCAAGTAAAGTAGCTTATTTTGAAATGGTTAAAGAATATTCTGCAGATTAAGATAAAGGCTGAGTTCATAAATGATTGGGATTTGGATGTTTTGGATTTTTTCTCCTTTTAGAATTCTGCATGTATATGATGAGCTATCCTAAGCATAAGACCCAAATATAAAATAGAAATTATTCATATTCTATACATAATCCTTATACGCATAGTCTAAAAGTCATTTTACACAATATTTGAAATTGAAAAAAATTTCATTTTTTAAAATACCTGTTCATTATGATGAGGTAAAGTTTGTATACATTTGACCCAGTCATAATTGTGTTACATCAGTGCTCAAAAATATTGGGATCATTTCACATTTTTGAATATTTGGATTAGGAACAGCGGCCAACATAATTTTATTTACATCGGACTGAAAACACACCAGTATGATAGTGAAGAGTTCAGCAACTCACCATGGGCTAATCCTCATTAGTGGGATAGGGAAGCAGGTAAAGAAGACCGTGCCAAGGAGAAAAGGCTTCCTGCCCCAGACATCAGAGAGCGCGCCTATGAGTGGAGCACTCAGAAAAGAGAGCAGGCCCTAAGAATAAACAGAACAAAGGTTAGATTCAAAATGGGATCCCTTGATTACTTATAATCCTTTCTTTCTACATCTATTGGCTTCAATTCCTCTTATTTCTCAAAAAAAGTAACATGTGACATTGAATAAGGAAGAAGGAAAAGAATCCAACTTTAGATACTCTCACCACCTCTCTTCCCACCTTCAGACCTGCTGATCCAGAGGCATACAGCATAGATTCCCTTCCTGCTCCCATCTTCCTTGCCTCCAGAATCTTCTGAGATACCCCCATTTGTCCTGAGCCACGTGCTATCCTCAATGCACCCCCATTCTCCTGCTACCTCTCAAACCACCTGACCTGCTGATCTGGAAACATACAGCCCAAGGATACCCATCAGAGGCTTGCCACACCAGGATCATCAAGGTTAGGTTGCCACCCAATACCTACTACAACAGGAACATCCAGGGACTAAACCCATCAAAATGGCTAAAGCCCTTGAAAGAACACAATCAACAAAATACAGGACAATATGACACCTTCAGAACATAGCTACCCAACTACAGCAGGGCCTGGATATCCAAATACAACCAAAGCACAAGAAAATAACCTTAAGTCCAATCTTATAAAGATGATAGAGGTCCTTAAAGATAAAATTAATAAATCCCTTAAAGAAATACAAGAAAATACAATCAAATGGGTTGAGGCCTTTAAAGAGGAAACAAATCATTTAAAGAAATACAGAAAAAATACAATTAAACAGGTAAAAGAAATAAATAAAACTGTTCAAAACCTGAAAACGGAAATAGAAGCAATAAAGGAAACACAAACTGAGAGAATACTGGAGATGGAAAACTTAAGGAAGGGAACAGGAACAACAGATGCAAGCATCACCAACAGAATACAGGAGATGAAAGAGAGACTCTCAGGCATAGAAGATACAATAAAAGAAATTGATATATCAGTCAAAGAAAATGTTAGCTAAAAAAATTCTTGACACAAAACATCCAGGAAATCTGGCATACTATGAAAAGACCTAACCTAATTATAGGAATAGAAGAATGTGGAGAGTCCCAGCTCCAAGGCCCAGAAAATATTCTCAACAAAATCACAGAAGAAAACTTTTCCAATCTAAAGAAAGCAATGCCTATAAACATACAAGGAGCTTAGAGATGACGAATTATTCTAGACCAGAAAAGAAAATCCTCCCATCATATAATAATCAAAACACAAATCTACAGAACAAAGAAAGAATACTAACAGCAGCAAGAGAAAAAGGTTAGGTAACATACAAAGGCAGACCTACTGAAATTGCACATGACTTTTCAACAGAAACTCTAAAATCTCGAAGAGTCTGTACCTTGCAACCTCTAAAAAAGCACAGATGCCAACCTAAACTCAATCACCATAGACGGAGAAAAAAAAGTATTTCAAGACAAACTGAATTTAAACAATATCTATCCACAAATCAAGCCCTACAGAAAATACTAGAAGGAAAACTCTAACTCAAGGAGGATAACTACATCTAAGAAAACATAGCAAATAAGTAATTCCATGCCAGCAAACACACACACACACACACACACACACACACACACTACCACCAACAACATCCAAACAACAAAATAACACATAACAATCACTGGTCATTAATATCTCTCAACATTAATGGACTCAATTCCCCAATAAAAAAAACACAGGCTAACAGAATGGATGTAAAAACAGGATCCATCATTCTACTGCATACAAGAAACACACCTCAGCAATAAAGATAGACATTACCTCAGAGTAAGGGGCTGGAAAAAAGTTTTCCAAGCAAACAGACCCAAGAAGCAAGATTAAGTAGCCATTCTAATATCTAATAAAATAGACTTTCAATCAAAATTAACCAAAAGATACAGGGAAGGACACTCCATACTCAAAAGCAAAATCTACCAAGATGATATCTCAATTCTGAACACTTATGCCCCAAACTCAAGGGCACCCACATTTGTAAAAGAAACACTGCTAAAGCTTAAATCACACATTGAACCCCACACCTTAATAGTGGGAAACTTCAACTCTCACCAATGGACAGGTCATCCAGACAAAATCTAAGCCAAGAAATAATGAAACTAACACACATTATGAATCAAATGGACCTAACAGATATCTACAGACTATTGCACCCAAACACAAAAGAATATACCTTCTCAGCACCTCACAGATCCTTCTCCAAAACTGATTATATAGCCAGTCATAAAGCAAGCCTCAACAGATAGGAGAAAAATGAAATAACACTTTGTATCTTATCAGAGCACCGTGGATTAAAGCTGGTCTTCAACTACACAGAAACACCAGAAAACCTATGCACTCACGCTATGGCAGGGAGAGGGGTATGATAGAATTCCTAATACCTCCCACTCCAACTTCCATCTTCATTCATTCACTTTATTAAGTGATAAAAACAACCATGTCCTTGCGGATATTTATTTTTGTCGTTTATGATTTACACAGCTTAATTGTTAAGTCTATATATTTCTCTGTTAAAATCATGAAAAGAGAACTTCAGACTAATTTTGCTTATGAATATCCATGCAAAAATACTCAATAAAATTCTCACAAACTGAATCCAGGAACACATCAAAAACATCATCCACCATGATCAAGTAGGCTTCATCCCAGTGATACAAGGATGGTTCAATATATAAAAATCAATCAGTGAAATCTACCATATGAACAAACTGAAAGAAAAAAAATTACATGATCATCTCATTAGATAATGAAAAAGTCTTTGACAAAATTCAACATACCTTCATATTAAAAGTATTAGAGATATCAGGGATACAAGGCACATACCTAAACATAATAAAAGCAAAATAAAGCAAGCCAACATCAAGTTAAATGGAGAGAAACTTGAAGCAATTCCACTAAAATCAGGGACAAGACAAGGCTGTCCACTCTCTCCCTACCTATTCAATATAGTGTTTGATGTTCTAGCCAGAGCAATAAGACAATGATAGATCAAAGGGATACAAATTGGAAAGAAGTCAAAGTACCACTATTCTCAGATGATACGCTAGCATACATAAGCAATCCCTAAAATTCTACTAGAGAAGAACTACAGCTGATAAACACCTTCAGCAAAGTGGCTGGATACAAAATTAACTCAAGCCCTTGTATATACAAAGGATAAATGGGCTGAGAAAGAAACTAGGAAAACAACAACCTTTACAATAGCCAGACATAATATAAAATATCTTGGTGTAACTAACTCTAACCAACCAAGTGTAAGTCCTATATGACAAGAATTTCAAGAAGAAAGAAACCAAGGAGGATCTCAGAAGACAGAAAGGTCTCTCATGCTCATGGGTTGGTAAGATTAACATAGTGAAAATGGCCATCTTACCAAAAGCAATTTACAAATTCAATGCAATTCTCACCAAAATTCCAACATAACTTTTATAGACATTGAAAGAACAATTTCTCAACTTCATATGGAAAAATAAAAAACCCAGGGTAGCAAAAAAATCCTGAACAATAAAAGAACATTTATAGGTATCACCATCCCTGACTCCAAGCTGTACTACAGAGCAATAGTAATAAAAACTGCATGGTATTGGTACAGGAGCAGACATATTGATTAGTGGAATTGAATTGAAGACCCTGAAATAAACTCAAACACTATGGACACTTGATTTTTGATAAAGAAGGCAAAACCATACAATGGAAAAAAGGAAAGCATCTTCCAACAAATGGTGCTGGTCTAACTGGATGTCTCTATGTAGAAGAATACAAATAGTTCCATATCTATCACCCTATAAAAATCTCAAGTCCAAGTGGACGAAAGAACTCAATTTAAAACTAGATACATTAAATCTAATAGAACAGAAAGTGAGAATAGCCCTCAACTCATTGGTATAGGACACAATTTCCTGAACATAACACCAGTGGCTCAGGCTCTATGATCAACAATTGATAATGGGACCTCATGAAACTGAAAAGCTTCTGTAAGGTAAAAAATATTCATTAGGGAAAAACAGCAGCCTACAGATTGGGAAGGGATCTTCATCCACCCTACATCTGATATCCAAAATTTATAAATAACTCAAGAAGTTAGACACCAACAACCCAAATAATCCAATTACAAAATGGGGTACAAAGCTAAACAGAGAGTTTTCAACAGAGGAATCTCAAATGGGCAAGAAACATTGAAAGAAATGTTCAAAGTCCTTAGTCATCAGGGAAATGCAAATCAAAACAACTCTGAGATTCCATCTTACAGAATGGCTAATATCAAAAACTCAAGTGAGAGTTCATGCTTGAGATTATGTGGAGAAAGGGGAATACTTCTCCATTGCTTGTGGGAGTGCAAGCTTGTACTACCACTTTGGAAATCAATTTGGTGATTTCTCAGAAAACTCAGAATAGTTCTACCTAAAGACCCAGCTGTACCACTCCTGACTATATATCCAAAATATACCCCATTATATACCACAGGGACACTTGTTCAACTATGTTCACAGCAACTTTATTCATAATACTCAGAACTGGAAACAACTTAGATGTTTTCCAACTGAAGAATGAATAAAGAAAATTTGGTACCTCTACACAATAGAATACTAAACAGCTATTAAAAACAAAGACATCATGAATTTAGCAGGCAAATGGATAGTACTTAAGAATACCATCCTGGGTGAGCCAACCCAGTCCCAAAAGGGCATGCATGGTATGTACTTGCTTGTAAGTGGATAGTAGCCATAAAATTCAGGATACCCAAGCTACACTCCACAGATCCAAAGAAGGAAGGCCTAAGTGAGGACGCTTGCATTTAACTTAGAAGGGGGAATAAAATAGACGTTGGAGGCAGATGGAGAGAGAGAACTGAGTGGGAGAAGGGATAGGTAGGGGGATGGGGGGAAGATTCAAGATCAGTTCTGGGGAGAGACAGGCCAGATGGCCATAAGAATGAATGGAAAACTCCATCTGGAGAGGGTGGCAGTATAGGGAGCATCTGTGATAGGGGAGGTTCCCAAGAATCAACCTTAGCTGAGATTCACATCAGTGGGGATATGAAACCTAAAGAGGCCACCTCCTGTAGCTAGGCAGTGGAGCAATAGGGATACCAACCAACCCACCCACAAAACCTTCAACCCAAAATTTTATCCTGCTTACAAGAAATGCAGGGATGGAGAATGGAGCAGAGACTGAATGCCAACCAATAATAGGACCAACTTGAGACCCATCCCTGACACTATTAATTATACTCTGTTATGATTACAGACGGGAGTTCAGCATGGCTGTCCTCTGAGAGATTCTACCCAGCAGCTAACTCAGACAGATGCAGAGACCACAGCCAAACACTGGATGGAGCTTGAGAACTCTTATGGTGGAGCTGGGGAAGGATGGAGGGCCCCATGGGGGATAAGAACTCCACAGGAAGACCAACATAATCAACTAACCTAGATTCTTGGGGCTCTCAGAGACTGAATCATCAATCAAAAAGTATAGATGGGCTGGACCTAGACACCCTGCATATATGTAGCAGATGTGCATCTCTCGGTCTTCTTGTGGATCCTGAACAACTGGATCAGGGGCTATCCCTAAAGCTGTTGTCTGCCTGTCTGTGGAGCTTGTTCCCCTAACTTGGCTTTCTTGTTGACCTCAGTAGAAGTGGTGCCTATTCTTGAAAATACTTGATGTGCTAGGGTAGGGTGATAAACAGCGGTGGGGGGCTCCACTCTCAGAATAAGGGGATGGGGAAAGTGACTGTGAAGGAGGTCGGGAGGGGGGTGATAAGGATTCAAAGTGAATAAATAAGATCAATTAAAAAACAAAAAGAAAGGAAGAATTCAACTTTAACAACACAGTTGAGGTTAATGGGAGGCAAAACAAAACCAAACTACTCCTTGCCCATAATTTGCCAGTCACTGCTAGCCATTTTTAAATTATTATCTCCATTAGGAGGTAGGTGGGCAGTGGACAGATGAGACAAGTGTAGAAAAGTATCTATATGAACTTAGGTAATGACTATATGGGTGGCCATTATATTATTTCTGTATTTAATTTTTGTAACTTATTTTTAAAATTCTATGCATATTATATAAATAAAACTTTCTCAAATCTAGCCCTTACACATATGCTATGTCATCACTACATGTAATACTTAAAGATTTCTGAATATACCATGTTCTTTTGTTTAAATGGACTTATACATAAACACTTCTGATGCCACACCTAAAGCCAGTAAACTGCTGGGTTGTTTTTTGTGTTTTGTTTTGTTTTGAAATCAGGAGCAAAAAGCATCTAGTCTCTTAGATATTAGAACAGAGTTCTTTACTCTATGAAGAGGAAGGAGCATTACAGACTTCTCCTACCTGGCATCTATCTCTTTTAGTGTAATTTCAATACTCTACCTAATTTTTGTTACTTTATCTTCTCTATTGGATTAAAAACAGATTAATGTCACTGGGTGTGGTTCCCTTTCAACTCTGTACTTTGATACCTGTAACAGGGTCTTATAAATAGCAGCTTTCAAAGATTAGAGGCAAATTAAAATTTTAATAGGAAATCAACTAAATAGGAAGAAAACAGGAATAGGTTTCAGTATTCTATTGGCAACATTTGAAAGGTCCAAGACAGCAGACTCAGGCAAACTGAAGTAGGGAAGACAAGAGGAGAGACTCAATGGAAAAAAAGAAAGCTAAATTTCTGGGCACCTATTATTGAAAAAAAAATTATTCAGTCAAGCAATCAAATCTTACGATTCCTGAGTCACAAAATTTAGTATATTCTCATTTTAAGGAAATTCACTCAATCTTCCTTCTATTACTGCCATACTAACAGTTAAAAGATTGCAAAGATTACAGAAGAGAACCTCAGATTTCACACTAATCAGCTTCATGAATTAAAAACAACAATAAAAAACACCCTTGGGTTTTTTTTTTTTAGGTTTGGTTTTATTTATGTATATGTATACTTGTGTGAGTTTATGTGCACCACATATGCACATATCTCTGTAAAAGCCAAGGGCATCAGATCTCCTGAGCTGGAGTTATAGGCAGTTGTGAGCCCACCTGATACGGGTGCTAGGAACTGAACCTGGTCCCCTGCAAGATCACCATGTACTTCTAAGCCATCCCTCCAGCCCCTTATAAAACATCTTATGTTGTTTAAAATTAAGTATAAAGATGTGAATATCTAGATAGTAAATCAAACTAATAAAATAATACGAAGAAACGTAAGATAAAAACAACCAGTACCAAAGCTGTAACAAAAATCCTTAAAGTGCAAAAAGAAAAAAAAATAAAAATCAGATGTTCTTATTTCAGAATTCATGCAGTGCTTTATTTTCAGGCTAGTAGTCAAGCTCAGGGCCTTGGTATATGAGGCAAGTGTTCTATTACAGATGTACACCCCCAGCCCCACATGTGCCATATTAAAACAAAGTATATGGGAAAGCTAAAGTATTACAGTTACACTTAAAATAATCTAGTTTTATAGGATGGTATAATCTCCTAGATCAAGAATTTACATTGTATTTAAGTACTATTAAAATCAAATTCTCAGAGACAATAACAACTATTGAAAATACATTCTATATGATGCTAAGACATAATTTTATGAAACCTGAACCTCTTCAGAAATCTTGTATTTCCTAAAAACCATGTCCCTTCATCACAGTAGGCTACAGACTCAGAGTTGTAGATTAAGTAGGACACTTTGTTATTTGATTTACAGTGCTTCCTCAGTACTGAATCTGCAGAGTCCAATTTGCAATTTTAAAAGGTTTTATAATTAAAACCAGAGTTACAGCAAAATTCTGGGGCCATGCAAACAGTACAGAATATGACCTCCTTAAACCCCCTATGGAAAAACAACAAACTCAAAATTTCCCCTGCTCTGGTCATGCCTGCAGATGAACACAAAAACACTGCTGAATTTAGGGTTACAAATAAATTCAGTGAATAGGCAAATTGTAATTATGGAATACAAAAGTAACGAAATTGACTATATTCATATTCCTGGATTCATTATTAATATAGGTAGCAAAATTAATCAGCAGTAGTATTTCAGGTGACATAACTAGCTAGTAAGTTTGTTTTGGAATTAAAAAGGTTCTCATCTGACAACACAGCAATTAAAACTTCAATTCAATAAATTATAATTGTTTTATTGTTGTTTAGAGGCAGGGTCTCATTCTGAATCCTAGGCTTGCCTTGAACTCATTGTGTAGCCAAGATTGGTCTTAAACTAGGGATCTTTCTGCATTAGCCTAAGTACCAAGTCTAAAAAACTTCCTAAGGCATATAAAAACAACAACTATAGGTCACCTGAAGGAAATACATAAAAATTTTATAATTATCAGCCGCTAGAAAAGTTTTAAACATTTAGCATATACAGTTAGTACAGTATCTGATGATATCTTTAAAAACCTTAAAACATTTTTGTTTACCTTCAAATATTATCATGAAGCTTGCAATTGACTTTGTAGTAACAATACCAACCAATGGCAAATGAAGTACAATTTGTATTTCTGAAACTTCATTTCTCCATGAAGTTAACATTGTATGGTAAGTTTTCAGTTTTCTTTAATAACACATAGAATGTACAATAAGTAAACATAGTTTATCCCCAAATTAAATCCACTTTTGTTTTTCAAAGCTAAATTTATGAGATAAACTACATATGTGTATGTATATATATGTGTGTGTGTGTATTTTATTTTATTTCTTAAGAAATCTGGCTTGTTTTGGCAGGCGGTTGGATGTGGGATAAGACAAGGTTTCACTCTGTGGTCTATGCTAGCTTGATACTTGCTTTGTAGATCAAACTCCTGAGCCTCGTACTTCAGCTTCCAAATAGTATAAGCATATGCCACAACTCGTTGCTAACACTAAGAAATGTTAACAAACCTATGTTTTACTATAGAGTTCTGAATTTTTATCTCTAACATCAAAACAAAACATTCAATTATTAAAGTGGTTAAATACAAACTATTCACTGTGGTTCAATATTAAATTTCAGCAGTTACTGAAATTCCCTGTTTATTTATGCTCTTGAATAAACCAAAATTCTATTTCTTTTTGTCTTCTAGAATAACACTTTGTTATTATTACAGTCAGAATTCTTAAATCTCAAAAAAAACAACCAAAGATTAATATTAATTTTAATTAACACTGCTCAAGTTACTAAAGTATGATTTTATTTTGAATTATATTAACATACAGTATAATACAGACAAGTATTATATAAGCTGGAATGGCTAAATATAACTGCCATGAATTTTAAGGTTAAAATTGTAATACAATATTTTAATCTTATTCATAAATTTTTGATATATATTTTATTAACACTGAAATAATGAAAGGTTAATTATATCAAGTCAAGGAGAGCTAGAAAAGTTCTGTACTAAGCACTGGCCTGGCCAAAAGACTATAATCTCCAACTGGATTGTTTCTTTCTTCCTCAGTCTCAATATACAAGAAGACAGTAGTTAATTCATTTTATTTTGTTGCCTGGCAGAGCAATTAATCTATACATTATAATTAAACTCTTGTAGACTGTCATGTATATATAAATAAAAATGGCTAAGGCCTTTTGTAGATTTAACTTTATTCTTTCTTTCAGCTATTCTGTTTGTGTTCTTCATGGGTTCTTCTCCTGTCTCCTAATAATATCTTCCCTGGCTCAGCTTAGCTTTCTCCTGTCTCAACTGTTTCCAACTGTTTTCTCTTCTTACTGTGCTTGCTCTCTCACCCTATTCTTCTGTCTCCTCCTGAATTTTACTCCTCTCCCCATCTCTCAGTCTCTGCTGGCTTTTTATATCCTTCCCATTCCCAGAATTCCAACAGGCAACCAGCACTGAAAAGCATAGAGTCCTTTAAAGGGCCAGGCACACAAAAGATATCATACTATAACATGTAAAAAATTCACTGGGCTTTTTAATATTAAATTATTTATGCCTTATAAGTATTTGTGCTATATTTTGATCTATCAAGGGATTCTTGGTTTGGGCTCATTATAAATTAGCACAATTGATCTTACCTTTACACCTTGAATGAGACCATTCATGAGGAATGTGTGTTGAGGAAATGTTTCATGTAAAACCTATAAAAGCAAACAAACACCAAGATATAGTCAAATACAAATTAAAGATGAAGATTTTATACTTTATTATTGGAAGGCTAAACAAAGAAGATCAACTGTAAAGACAAATATTAACTGTAAATGAAATCTTAAAAAGACAAACAAACAAATGAACAAATCCCTTCAATCAAGGCTACAGAGTAAAACCTTGTCTCAAAAATAAAATAAATACCTTGAAGACATGAAAAGGCAGCAACATAATAAAACACTACACAAGAACCAGACAAGGTAAGCCCTAGCACTCACAGGTGCTTTTGTCATAAATTTCAGCTAAAGAAGTAGCCAACAAAGAATATATTTTTTGCTCCAACATAAGTATTTATTTCCAAAGGATGATATAAAACTCAAGGATGGACTCATGTTTATCACTTGAGGGTAGTCCAGAAAAATCAAGCCTTAAATGTGCATTATAGCAATCCTAATCTAGCTTGTACAAAACTCAAAAATAGTTTTTAAGGAAACATTTTTGCCCAAATACAATGATCAGCACCTAATCAAAGATAACTATATATATGGGGGGAAAGAAGACACTGTAAGTAATAAACACCAAAAATTCAACTTACGGGGAAAAATTCCAGTGACTTGAGAAATGGCTCAGCAGTTAAGAGTACCTGATGCTCTTTCAGAAGATCCAAGGCCACATGGGATAATTTACAATTGGCTATAGCTCTGCTTCAAAGGATACACCACCTTTTAAGGCCTCTGTGGGCAGCTGCACTCTCATGCACATGCTACACTGACACATACTCACAAATGTCTTTTTTGTTAAAAAAAAAAAACCCTATTAAAATGTGAACCAAATATCAAAGGTACATCATATCCCTCATCAAAGTTGACAGTTAAATAAATGTATGAAAAAGTAAAATATATCATTTAAAAATGTATACCAAATCAAGACACCTATAAGACATAAGACAGTCTATTGAATCTATTAGCCAAGATAAAAAAAAAATTCTGACACTAAATACAATCATGGATGGGGCAACAGAAACTCACATGCACTATGAGTGAAAATACAAAATAATGCAGTTACTTTGTAGTTTATTATAAAGTTAAACATACATTTAGCATATGATCCAGCTCTCATGCTCCTTGGCATTTGTACAAAGGATTTAAAAGTGTAGCTACACAAAAACCTTTCCGCAGATGTCTGGTATACAACTATTGCTGAAAAAAATGAGTTATTAATTGTTAAAAGGGGAAAAAAAAACTATAAATGCATACTTCCAAATAAAAGAAACCAATCTGAAAAGGCTGTATTCTGTAACACAATGTTCTAAAAAAGAAACATCACAGAGAATAGTAAAAAGATTACTGTTTGTCATTGTCATGTAGACTGCCACTGTAGTAGATGATTTTGATAAAGAAGGAGGCTTACATGGGTCACGGCTGCAGAATACAGAAAACCTATCTACTTTCCTCTCAATTATTTTTAATTTCACCGACGGAGAAATACTCATCACTACTCACTTAGCTACATTTCTTAAGTAACATATAGAATTAAATTATACTAGCCACTGGGTACTTATGCCTCACACTTAAACATTCACATTTTAAGCAAATTTACACAAGCAGCTTAACTGTTCAGAAATAGAAGAGGCCACAGAGCAGCTTTTCAGCTGCCATTTCAGAGCCTGCTACAACACTCCACCATCCCAAAATTATCTTCTTTGGACATTAATGGAAGCTTCACTAGAAATTATAACAGAAGACGTAAATAAGATAATGAGGGAGGTAGTAGAACACAGCTGACTGGAGAAAATAGTACAACTGTGGTATAGGAATCTGCAGCTAAGAGACAGCCTATGTCCACTTCTCCCTAAACTCATTTTTGTGAAGCAGCTACACAAGATTATATAAGTGTCCCATGAAACTTGAGTGTGGTAGAAAGAAAAAAGTGGGAGATATAAGGAAAAAGAAAAACACAGGCAGCTGGGGAAAAGATCCATCCCCAGAACCTTAGTCACAGAAAGCCCTGTACATATAGTAACACACCAAAACACCAGCAGCTAAGACTGCTGGCTGTTCTTCTAGAGGTCCTGGGTTCAATTTCCAACAACCACCCTAACCCTGAACATCTGTAAAAGGAATCTGATGCTCTTTTCTGGCATGCAGGTGTACATGCAGCAGAGCACTCATGCATAAAATAAAACAAACAAACAAATAAATAAATAAAAATAGGAGCAAGACTAATTCCCAAAATACTAGAAAGAACGTTGTAATACTAAGGAATTCTGTCAGAAAGTGTAACAGAACTTGTAACAAAAATGCTACTGATTTAACTTGTTTGAATTATAGAGACCAACAGTTCTATCCCCAGAAACAACAGTATCTCCCCAAAAAGGAAGAACCAAAGGTCATAATACTATTTTATTGCTCATTTTTATTTAATTAATCCTCCCATATTTACACTTTTATACTTTATTCTTCATTGTTGTTTTAACTTTTATCTTGCTCGGAAACACTTTTCTATATGTTCTTCTTCTACAATATTGTGTACTACTTCATATACTCTAGCTCCATAAATTTTAATTTGGTTTTATTTCATTCTTTCTTTCTCAGTAGCTATAAAAAAAGTACCAATATAAAAAAAAAGAAAGAAAGAAACTTATTAGTTATGGTTTCATTAACCAGTAACCATGTACAGCTGCATTTCAATCTTGAAAGGGACAAAGATTAAACGTACAGATGTTTCCTACTATAAAGGCTGTTGTCCAATTGTGTAAATTATTGCAGTCAGCTTCTCCCTGAAATAGTACTAGGAAATAAATATTCAAATGAAGATAGATCAGCAGAAGGATTCACATAAACAAAACAAAGCAAAACAAAACAGCAACAAAGACTGGAGCAAGTGGGAAAGAGATAAAACTGAAGGACACCTCCATCCCAACAGATGTGCAAATTACAAAAAGAAACCAGCCCTCTATAGGCTCACTCTCAATACCTTAAACAAAAGGCAGGAAGATAGCTAAAATGCCAGAAATACACTTCACATTCCTACTTTAAAATGACTCAAATAAGCAGAGAATGAAGTAAAGGAGTCAATTCAAGATGACCTACTCAAGATTATTACCAATGTAGACAAAATTGTTATCAGAAGAAGAAAATGAGCATGTTCAGCCTCTGAAAAGGATCCAAACGCAAATTCTGAAAATGAAAAAAAAAATCAACTGCTTAAGTAAGACAAAATAAATAAATAAAATTAAAACAAAAGAGAGTAGAAAGCATCATAAGCAATAAAACCAAAAAGAAGAAAATTACAAGAACAGAGAACAAGGCTAAGACAACAGTATATTTAGACATATGTACAGATTAAAAACAAAAACAACCAAAAAAGTCAACAAAGATGATCAAAACTTCCAAGTCAAGAGACCAAAGATCAGAAAAAGCGGAAGGGGCAATTGAGGGCTAAGTATTAAGTAACAACAATTTATATCATGAAAACATTTCAAGATCTTATCAAGATCTGTGACCCTGACTCTACGTGAGACATACAACCTCAACTCATCATTCATGAGTGCATTTTAGTCCATGAGGGGCAGGCATGTGTTCAGATGGGCAACGCCTTCTGAGAGCTTTACTGTCTGGAATATGGAATTCAGCCTGATGGGCAGATGCCCAGTGATAAGGCCATTAGTGGGGGGGACAAGTCCTTCACCATCTTCTTCTATGAAACTGGAGCTGGAAAACGTGCCTCGGGCAGTCTATGGATCTGGAGCCTACTGTAATTGATGAGATGAAAAATGGCTGATACCAACAGCTCTTCCACCCAGAGCAGCTTTTATTACTGGGAAAGAAGATATAGCCAACAACTATGACCGTGGTCACTACACCATTGGCAAGGAGATGCTGGACCAGATTCACAAGCTGTATGATCAGTGTACAAGACTTCAGGGCTTTCTAATATTCCACAGCTTTGGAGGAGGCACTGGCTCTGGCTTCACCTCTCTGCTAATGGAGCGGCTTTCTGTTGACTATGGCAAGAAGTCCAAGCTGCAGTTCTCCATCTACCCAGCCCCATAAGAGTTCACAGCTGTAGTGGAGCCCTACAACTCCATCCTGACCACCTATACCACCCAGGAACACTCAGAGTGTGCCTTCATGGTGGCCAACAAGGTCATTTTTTAATTGGATATTTTATTTTATTTATTTACATTTCAGATGTTATCCCCTTTCCCCATCCCTCCCCAGAAACCCCATATCCCGTCGTCCCCCCGCCCTTCTACTTCTATGAGGATATGCCCCCACCCATCCACCCACTCCCCCTTCCCCGCCCTCGAATTCCCCCACACTGGGACATCCAGCCTTCACAGAACCAAGGACCTCCTCTCCTACCAATGCCTGACAAGGCTATCCTCCACTACATATACAGTTGGAGCCATGGGTCCCTCCAAGTATGTTCCCAGGCTGGCAGTTTAGACCCTGGGAGCTCTGATTGGTTGGAATTGTCATTCTTCCAATGGGGCTGCAAGCCCCTTCCGCCCCTTCAGTCTTTTCTCTAACTCCTCCATTGGGGATCCCATGATCAGTTCAATGGTTAGCTTCAAGCATCAGCCTCTGGTAGAGCCCTCAGGAGACAGATATATCAGGCTTCAGCCAGCATGCACTTCCTGACATACACAACTGTGCCTGCATATGGTGACTGCACATGGGCTAGATCCCCAGGTAGGACAGTCTCCAGATGGCCCCTCCTCCAGTGTCTGCTCCACACTTTGTCTCCTTACTTGCTCCCTTGAGTATTTTGTTACTCCTTCTAAGAAGGACTGAAGCAACCACACTTTGGTCTTCCTTCTTCTTAAGCTTCATGTGGTCTGTGTGCTGTATCTTAGGTATTGTGAGCTTTTGGGCTAATATCCACTTATCAGTGAGTACATATCATGTGTGTTCTTTTGTGATTAGGCTACCTCACTCAGGATGATATTTTTCTAGTTCCATCCATTTGCCTAAGAATTTTCATGAATTCATTGTTTTTAATAGCTGAGTAGTACTCCATTGTGTAAATATACCACATTCTTTGTATCCATTCCTCTGTTGAAGGACATCTGGGTTCTTTCCAGATTCTGGCTATTATAAATAAAGCTGCTATGAACATAGTGGAGCATGTGTCCTTGTTATATGTTGGAGTATCTTTTGGGTATATGCCCAGGAGTGGTAAAGCTGGGTTCTCAGGTAATATTATGTCCAATTTTCTGAGGATCTGCCAGACTGATTTCCAGAGTGGTTGTACCAGCTTACAATCCCAACAATGGAGGAGTGTTCCTCTTTGTCCACATCCTCGCCAGCATCTGCTGTCACCTGAGTGTTTAATCTTAGCTGTTCTGACTGGCGTGAGATGGAATCTCAGGGTTGTTTTGATTTGCATTTCCCTGATGACTAAACTAAGGATGTTGAACTTTTTTTAGGTGATATTCAACCATTCGAGTTTCCTCAATTGAAAATTCTTTGTTGAGCTCTGTACCCCATTTTTAAATAGGGTTATTTGATTATCTGGAGTCTAATTTCTTGAGTTCTTTGTATACATTAGATATTAGCGCTCTATCAGATGTAGGATTGGTAAAGATCTTTTCCCAATCTGTCGGTTGCCGTTTTGTCCTAATGACAATGTCCTTTGCCTTACAGAAGCTTTGCAATTTTATGAGGTCCCATTTGTCAATTCAACAAGGCCATTTATGATATCTGCCGTGTAACCAACCTCAACTGCCTGATTAGTCAAATTGTCTCCTCCATCACAGCTTCATTGCACTTTGATGGGGCCCTCAATGTGGACCTGACAGAGTTCCAGACCAACCTGGTGCCCTACCCTCGCATCCACTTCCCCTTGGCTACCTATGTACCAGTCATTTCTGCAGAGAGAAGCTACCAGGAGCAGCTGTCAGAGTCAGAGATCACCAATACCTGTTTTGAGCCTGCCAACCAGCTGGTGAAATGTGTCCCTAGGCATGGCAAGTACATGGCCTGCTCTCTGCTATACCATGGAGATGTGGTGCTCAGGGATGTGAATGCTGCCATCGCTGCCATCAAGATGAAACACAGTGTCCACTTTGTGGACTGATGTCCCACAGGCTTCAAGGATGGTATCAACTACCAGCCATCCATTGTGATGCCATGCTAAGCAATACAACTGCCATTGCTGAAGCCTGGACCTGCCTGGACCACAAGTTTGACTTGATGTATGCTAAGAGGGCTTTTCTACATTGGTATGCAGGTAAGGTAATGGAGGAGGGAAATTCTTTGAGGCTCAAGAGGATTTGGCTGCCCTGGAAAAAGATTATGAGGAAGTAGGTATCAATTTCTATGAGGATGAGGATGAAGAAGAAGAATGGACAGCTACTTGGAGCCTTTTCACTGTGTTTTTTGCAAAATTCTTCCGAAATAAACAGTCTCCTTGCATGGTTTCTTATTCCCTTTGTAACTGCTTGAGCTTCTGCTTGACCCCACTTTCTGCTTTGGCTGCTACCTCCTGCTATTTGCCACTCATGACTTTTATTTTACCTTTACATGGCTGAAGGTGAGACTTGCCAAGGGGTCCCACATTGAGCCCCAGAAAAATATGAACCTAAGGACTTTGATGTAAGGTCCTAAGGATACCCAGGATAGGAAAGAAACAAGGACCAAATCCTGGACCTGTCTGTCTAGCTATAAGCTACTGCAAGATAGAAGTCTTTACTTTTTGAAATAGGAACCGATGTCTGATAGTTTCTGTTCTGGATGGTTGGACTACTTTATTCTTCTTGTTGCTGCTTCACTCAACAGCTCTAGAAGCAAGGCTTGGCCCAGGCTTCACTGAACACTGAGGATTTGGGAATGGGGGCTGGGCAGGCCCAAAGTTCCAGGACATACAGTCACCTCACAAACTTGGGATATAGGCAGGAACAAGGGCAATCTCCTAGTTGTTTGTACCACTGCACCTCTGGCAACTTTGTATAGCTTGCTGTCTATTTTGCTTTCTGGGGCTGGAGCTATGTTATTAAAAGTCAGGTTATCTCCAAAATAAAAAGAAGGAGGAGAAGAAGAAGAAGAAAACATTTCCCAAACCTAGAGAAAGAAATGGAAGCCTAAATTGATAAAACATATCATAGTCAAGATATTCAAAGTACAAAAGAAATAAATAACATTAAAAATTAAGGACTGTTGATAAAAGATTTAAGGATTTTTTTTCTTACAAACTTAGGCAAGTATGGACTGTTTGAAACTTTCAAAGTAACTATAAGCCAAGTTTTTATATGGAGTAAGGTTATCTCTTAAAATTGATGAAGTAATAAGAATTTTCAATGTAGGTATAACATTAAGGTATTTCAGGACAACCAAGAAAATACTGCAGAAAATATATAAACGAATATTATATGGAGAGGAAGAAGAGAGTCCCATCCACAAAAATCACATAAAAAGGATATCTTAGAAACAGATAAAAAAACAGAAAGCTGAGAAGGAATCCATGCTGTCTAGCACAGTAAACCAGAAAGCCATAATACTAAATAGGAGGAAGAAAAAAACAAAAAACAGCTATCAATAACCTACCCAGCTGGAATACAACAACCTACCAAAAGATAAAAAAAAACCAGCAAACCATCTGAATAATAACTTGTGCAATTTGAATGAGAATGGGGAACCTATAGGGATAGCTTCATACATACTTTCGAACCTATTGATGGAACTGTTTGAGAAGAACTGGAGGTGTAGTCTTGTTGGAGAAGGTGTATCACTGGAGGTAGATTCTAAGGTTTCAAAAGCCATTCCCTGTTTGTTCATTCTAATATATTCATATTCCCTCTCCCCTCTCTCCCCTCCCTCTCTCTCTCGTTTGTGGATCACCTACTGCTCCAGTGCTATGTCTGCCTTCCTACAGCCATGCTCCCTCTGGAAGTGTAAGCCAATGAACTCTATAAGTTGTCTTGGTTATATTGTCTTTTCAAGGTAATAGAAAAGTAACTAAGACACATTTTAAATGCAAATATCCTCAGCTCAGCAGGTAAAGAGGCAGAATGACTAACTGGGTTGATAAACAATATACAACTCTGTTGATTCTAAGAAACGTGCCTCACTAGCAAATATAGCTATAAACTAAGAATTAATGGTTAGATGTTAATATAGCAAGCAAATGAAAGCTTAAAACAAGCAGGCATAGTTATTCCTAGATATGAAAAAGTAAACTTCAAACCAAAACTAGTTCAAAGATACAAAGAGTATTATATATCAATAAAAGAAATTAGTCATCAAGAACATATAAAAACTATAGATATTTATGCACCTTATTGGAAATAGACATAATGCATCTAATTGGAATTCCTGATGTCATAAAGTAAACACTAAGACATACTAAGTTAAGACAGAACTAACAATAGGTGGGTTCACATCTCACTATCATTTTTGGGGTGGTCTTCCAAACATCATTCTCATTTTTACATATTATATTCTCTTCTGAGTTTTAATTTGGAAGATTTAAGTTAAATCATAGCACCAATCACTTGAATTTAAGATATCTATGGAAAAGCTGAATGTCTACACAGAATATTTCACATAATTGATGAGAAATAAAAAAGGAAAATAATCTCCTCTAATCTGGCTCTAATCTGGCCCAGCCCACAATACAATAAAACAGTGTCAGAAACCACAGAAACTATACAAATGCTTGGAGAATAAACAAAGAGACCCTACCCAATGCAAGGAGAATGGGAGGGAAAATGGGGTGAAGGTTGGGAGGCAGGTACTGATCAGGATATAAAGAAAGTAATTAAAAAAATTTGGCCTCGAGATTTTAGACATTGTAGAACAGAGAATCAAAAAGAGAAGTTATAATGACTCTTGTATTGTTCTTAAATGTGACCAGTTATTCAGAATCAATCATGGACTGGTTTAGAAATCAATCCAATATTGGAAATAACAGTCTTCATTTGGAAGTCTGGATCTGGACATTTTCAGAGACATATTTGGAAGTTAGCTGCGGTTCTCTGTGATGTTATGTTAGCAAGCAATAAAGTTGGGGCAGGATCTGGATTTCAAACAGGTGTTAGCACATGTGTTAAGGCTCTTTTAATTGACAAGTTAAAATTACTTTTGTTTCTTCTACAGTATTTAATGTAAGTTGCATTGATTGTACACCTTCCAATTATGTTAATGTTTTGAAATCCGGCATGTCAGTTACGGAGGTCTATCAACCAGCTTTTGTTTTATTGCCCTGAGTATCACAGAACCTTGGTATTCTAAAAATAGCTTGCAAGTACTGGAAGAAATGAGTCAGGCTTTAAGCTGAAGCAAGAAGGTAGCGGGCTTGATTATTGCTGGTATAACAGTTTTAATTACATTACTTGCTAGCACCACTGCTTCTGCAATTTCTTTGACACAAGAAGTTAAGACAGCTACTTTTGTTAATCATTTAGCAAAAAAATGTTACTAATGTGCTGAATATACAAGAGTATTTAGATAGGCATTTGGAAGAACAGATTGATGCTCTTTATCCTATTCAAATTATTGGAAAGAAGTTCAGAATTTAAGAATAAGGAGCCATCTCAAGTGTCATGCCAAATACCATTGGATTCATGTTAGTTCTAAAATTTACAGTGGTAGTCATTATAATTAGGAAAAAGTTTAAAGACACTTGCAGTGTATTTGGCATAATTCTAAAACCTCTCTGGATGTTTTAACTTTATATAGTGAGCTTATGAATTTCAAGAATGCTGCTCTGCTGAGTGTTGATGCGGTAGATACTGCTGATAAAATTACCCATGGCCTGAGGCCAGTATTTCTATTTTGGTCAAGCTTCAAGAATAGCATATATAGCTTGATCATGCTAGCCCTTTTTGTCCTGGAAATACTTTTATTCCTGTCCATAATGTTAAAGCTTGTCTTTAACAACATCAACATGTTGGCAGATTCTGCACAGAGCCTTACCAACCTAAGACAGAAATGCATTGCTTTTAATAAAGCATTAGTCCACAACAGGTAAGGAAGGCATCCTTGTCAGAACAACCTAAGACAGGCTCAGTCTTCTTAATAAAATAAGAAAGGGGAAGAGGTGGAAAGCTTTTTTGGGGTTGCAGGAATCTGACATGGGCCAAGGACAAGGAAATGGGCTGCTTGGCAGGAATATGACATTGGCCAAGGACAAGGAAGTAGGCTTCAGGCAGGAATCTAAATCTTAAGCTAGAACAAAGAAGTAATTTCAGACAGGAATCTAAATTTTAGGCTAAAACAAGGAAGTAGACTTCAGACATGAAAATGACTTTGGGCTAGGACTGGGAAGTGGCTCAGATATTTTGGTCATCCTGATAAGTCCTTAAAAACAATGATCACGTTAATGTTCACAGAATTTTGTTTATTGCCTTGCTTGTTCTTTGACTATTTGTGTTTATTGTCTTGCTTTTTCCTTGACTATTTGCATCTATTGTATTTCTAGTCCTTCAACCTAGAACTGACCTTAATACTTGCATGTAATTAAAATTATCTAAAAGCAAAAAGACAGAGTGGGGATGGGATGGGGAAGGGGGTTCTAGGGAGGGGAAATGATGAAAAGGGACGATATCTGAAATGTAAATAAATAAAATATCCAATAAAATAAAAGAAGTAACAATCACTGGTCATTAATATCTCTCAAAATCAATGGACTCAATTCCCCAATAAAAAGACACAGGCTAACAGAATGTATGCCAAAACAGGATCTATCTTTCTTCTGCATACAAGAAACACATCTCAGCAAGAAAGATTGACATCACCTCAGAGCAAAGGGCTAGAAAAAAGTTTTCCAAGCATATGGACCTAAGAAGCAAGCTGGAGTAGCCATTCCCAGGAGGGAGTGTACTCAGGGGAGACCCCACCCAATGCAAGGAGAATGGGAGAGAAAATGCAGTGCAGGTTGGAAGGGGGTGACTGGGAGGAAGGTACTGATCAGGATATAAAGAGAGTAGTTAAAAAAAATTTAGATCACAACCTAATGACATACCTCAGGAAGACCAACAGAGTCAACTAACCTGGACCCTTTAGGTCCTCAGAGACTGAAGCACCAAGCAAAGAACATACACAGGCTGGACCTAGGCCTCCTCAAACATATGTAGCAGATGTACATCTTGACCTTCATGTGGGTCCTGAACTGGAACAGGGCTATCCCAAAAGCTGTTGCCTATAAGTGAGATGTGTTCTACTAGCTGGGATGCCTTGTTTGGCCTCTGTGGGAGAAGAAGCACCTAGCAGAGACTTGAAGTGCCAGGGTTAGGGGATACCCAGGGAGGATCCCACGTGCTCAGAGAAGTGGGGAGATGTGGCAAAGACTGTGGGAGGGAATGAATGCGAGGGGGACAGTGAGTAGGATGTAAAGTGATTAAGTAAAAAAACAATTAATTTAAAAGAAAAAAATAAGGCAAACTAAAATGCAGTAGACAGCAAGAAACAACAAAATTAGGATAGGAACTAATAAAGATTAAATATATATATGTGTGTGTAGTATATGTATATAGGTTTGTATATATATGTATGTATATGTACATACATATATATACATATAATACACACACATTTATTATATATATACACACACACATATATATAATAAAAAGAGTAGATCTTTGAAAAGAGATATAATACTGACAAATTCTAGTGAAATGAATGAAAAGAAAGAATAGACAAAATCACTAACAATTGAGATGAAAAGGCATGTTGCAATAGACTATAATGAACTGTAAGGGGTTTTCAGGAACTTTAAAACGTTAACATTTCAATTAGCTGAAACAAATCTAGAAAAAATGTGGATAAATTCCTAAAAGCATGTAATCTCCCAAAATTAAATCATGTGCACAGGAAGATATAGGTCATGAAAACAAAAGGAAACCATGAGGGGGAAAAGAGGTTTTAAAGGAGTTCAAAGACCAAAGGGCTAGTGAAGGAAGAAAGGAGATTAACATAAGGTACTGAGGGAAAAGAATTAATCCAATGAGATATATATGGAAAACATTACTTTTGTACTGGCTAGTTTTGTCTCAACTTAACACAGGCTAGAATCATCAGAGAGGAGGGAGCCTTAACTGAGAAAATGCCTCCATTAAGATCAGGATGTAGGTAAGTCTGTAGGGCATTTTCTCAATTAGTGACTTATCGGGGAGGGCACAACACATTATAGGTGATGCTACCCCTGGGCTGGTCATCCTGGATTCTATAAGAAAGCCGGCTGAGCAAGCTATGAGGTGCGAGCCAGTACTCTGTATGCTAATTTCAAACAGATGAATGAAAAAACTGAATAACAAAATAAAAATAGGGCCCCTGTTAAAATGTCAGAATGTCGCAAAGATGTTAACTACTTGGAGGATTTTGGAATTTATAAGTTTGGAGTTTTGGTATTCTTTGTTCAGCTTTCATTCTTTACTGTTCTCTGGCCTACACAAACACATACATGTATCTATGTATGCATGTATGTATGCATGTATGTATACAAACAAAATAGTAATAATGAAATATTCTCTAAAAATGCATGCTAAGGTCTTCTATAAGGCTAACTAGCTAATGTCCACCCTTTAAACTTCTGTATTAACTATGAGACAAAAATTGAATGTATGAAAAGAACCTGTCTGCTATGGCAAAATAATGACTAAGAAAAGAGAAGTATTAGTGCTTTTGTTTGTTGTTTATTTTGTTTATTTTTTGAGAGACAGGATTTCTTTGTACAGTGCTGGCTGTCCTAGAACTCTGTAGATCAGGCTAGCCTTAAACTCAGAACCTTCCTGTCTCTGCCTCCCCAGTGGCATAAACCACTACACCTGGCCTATTAGTTACTTTTAAAAATAACTGAAGACAACTGAAACTTAATTTCAAAGACATTTAAAACTTACCTTAAGTGTTAAATAATTCTTAAAATCTGTACAATCCCACCCCTGATCCTACATCTCCTCTTTGGTACTTGTTCGATGATATATGCATATATCAAACATCTTAGTTCTTGTCAAATATATATGTGGCTAAAGAGATGGCTCAGCAGTTAAGACCACTGCTGCACTTCCAGAGAATCCAGGTTAAAAGCTGAATACCTACATGGTAACTCAGAACCACCTGTAATACCAGTTTCAGAGGATGTGACGCATCTCTCACACTAGGCATGTCTCCAGAAGTAGGGATGCAAGAAGTACATAGATATACAAGCAAACAAAAGAGTAATCTGCATAAAAATTTTTAAAAGAAACAATTTTTTAAAAGGAAATTCAATATTTGGTTTAAAGAAATGGCTATAGAGAAGTTATCAAAACCAGGTATATGTTCATTTTTATATTCATCATTATAAAGGACTTAACGAATTTTCTATTTATTAGGTCCTTAAATCAAGAACCATTAACATCTAAATAAAGAAACAATTTCAACAATGCCTTGTATTTCATATACACCATGTCTAAAGGTCCAGTAGTACTTACAGTCAACATTGGAGTTGTTAACAGGCCCCACGCAAAGAATTCAAAGAAGATGACAGTAGCAGCATGGTAAACACTTGGCTGGCCAAAACCTTGTAGCTGAAAAGTAAAGAAAGGCATTAAAAACAATAACAAACGTAAGATATTATTATCAGTGGCATGAAGAAACATACAAACTTTGGACCACCTCTATCACTTAAAATAAAACCACACTGGGGACCAGGATACAGCTATGTATTGGTTATTTTTCATCACTGTGATAAAAGCCATGACCAAAAGCAACTTGTGGAAGAGTTTATTTTAGCTTACAGTTGCAGAAAGAGGATCTATAATGGCAGAAGGTAGGGAGGGGAAGCATTCAGAAGGCAGCTGGAGCAAATGGCTGAGAGATCACTGAAGAGAGACTAACAACAAGACACTTCTCACCTGTGGTGGTTTGAATGTGCTTGCTCCATGGGAAGTGGCACTATTAGGAGGTGTGGCCTTGTTGGAGGAACTGTGTCACTGTTTCAGCAGGCTCCTAGTGCTCAAGCTCAGCTCAGTGTGGAAGGCAGAGCCTTCTCCTGGCTGCCTGCAGAAACCAGTCTTTTGGCTACCTTCATATTAAGATGTAGAACTCTCAGCTCCTCCAGCATCATGTCTGCCTGCATGTTGCCATAGTTCCCACAATGATAATAATGAACCTCTAAAACTGTAAGCCAGCCGTAATCAAATGTTTCCCTTTATAAGAATTCCCTTGGTCATGATGTCTCTTCACAGCAATAGAAACCCCAACTAAGACATCACTCAAAACATCACTCTTCCACTCTCTGGCAGCCCCACAGGATCATAGCCATTATCATAATGCAAAATGCACTTAGTCCAACTACAAAAAGTCCAGTAGTTTTTAACAGTTTTAACACCATTTAAAAATCCAAAGTCAAAGCCAGGTGTGGTGGCACACCTTTAATCCCAGCACTGGGGAGACAGAAGTAGGCACTCTTCTGGAGTTAGTGTTAGGCCAACCTGGTCTACAAAGAGAGTTCCAGGGCAGCCAGAACTACAGAGAGAAACCCTGTCTTGGAAAACAAGCATAAAAATGTTCAAAGTCTCCTTTAATACTCAAGGTAATTTCTTAACTGTGACTCCTTGTAAAATAGAAAGGCAAATTACACACTTCTAACATACAATGGCATAGAACATACATTTCAATTCCTTCCAACAGAGAAGAACACAAAGCAAACACAATCACATCCTATATTTCCATGTACATTAACAGAAACTTTAGTTTCAAGGAGTTTGGCTCATGCCCTCTAGTTTTGCTGCTTGCAATCTATCTACGGCTGGTCTTACAGCTCCATCATCTCCAACATCTCAGTGTCTCCACTGTAATCCAGGCTTCTTGCACAACTTCACTCAATGGCCTCTCTGGGCATCCTGGCCTCTTAGGGACTTCCTGCAGCAACTCCAATATTACTACATATTGCCTGGCCTCAGCAGTTCTCTGTAGTCATGGAAGAAGAACCCAAAATGACCTTACTTTGGTATCTTTCATACTTCCAAAGCCAGCACAGTGTGCCTTATACTGCTATATTCCTACTAATTCTACTACCAATTTAGAATGAACTCTCCATTCCCTTTGACTACAATAGCTACAAGTTTTGTTAAGTTGGAACAACTGCTTTCCAGGAGCAAAACAAATCAAAACAAAACCCCTAGGGCAGTGGTTCTAAACTTGTAGGTCACAACCTTTTTGGGACAGAAGGACCCTTTTAGAGGAGTCGCCTAAGACAATGGGAAAACACAGATATTTATAATAGTAACAAAATTACAGTTACGAAGTAGCAATGAAAATAATTTTATAGTTGGAGAGGACAATTTATAAAGGGTTGCAGCTTTAAGGCTGAGAACCACTGCCCTAGGGCTTTTTCTTTTAGGAATTGGAAACTTACTGTGATGTATGTGTGGGGTGGGGTGGGGGGTATACTGCCCTCATGGTACCCTTCCCATTGTTCCAAAGAGAGCAGATGGCCTCTCTTTAACGGTACTAACCTCTTAATTTTTAGTCTTTCAGCACAAGCCTTTGCTATAAGGTTAGGCTTCCTAGTGCTCCTTTTTGACTTCCTATCCCTAGTTCCCCTTTACACTGTTATTTTCTGAAGGATTTCTAATAAATTTATGACTTGTTCCAATTTATCCTCTAACTCCCTGGAACAGAAGTATCCTCAAAAAAGTAAAAGTAAAATGTTCCAATTTATCATCTAACTCCCTGGAATGGAAGTATCCTCAAAAAAGTAAAAGTAAAATGTTCTGCCTGTTATTCCCTCTGATCCATCCCAAACAGCTATTTTGTAAAAGTCTGTAGTATAAACTGAAGACATGACAACTTCATGATAAGGTTTAGGGGAAGGTGTCTTGGGCTAAAGAACAGCTATGAAGTTCAAGCCTTATAGGAGATAAGTCTTAGTAGAACTATCTGTATATGCATGCACTGACTGTCTAGTTTGTCATGTCCCTGAGTGGAATAGTGGGCCTTTTCTATAGCATAGATAGACAAGGCAGCTTTAGAAGTAGCATTTAATAAAGGACCAGTGAAGCTATAGTATGCATTGTCAGCCACATAGATGCATGATCATCATATAAGTGATATTAATTGTGCAGTTACTTCTTTTATTAACTTTAGGTTTACAGAAAGATACTGTCATAGCAAGTCACTTATAAATTTGCCTAGATATAATAATGTGAATAACTTGATACTTCCTATAGTGTATTACCTTAAGTATGTCTCACCACTGGAGATTACAAAGAGACCTGATCAAGATGCTCACTAATAACTGTCTCTCCAGTGCCACAGAGATCATTGAACTTCTGAGGCAGCTAATGTTTGTCTTAAAGATCGTTCCTTCAAAGGACCCTCAGCAAGAAGCTTGGGGGAAGAGAGAGAGTTGAGAGGGATGAGAAAGATCCTATCTTATCGAGTTATCACATGATGCTTCAAGTGTTTTGTTCTTCTCTCAACCTGAGATTCTGCTTCATTAAAATGCAGGCATGTGGCTGCAATGCTGATTGACTATAAAAACAGACACACTGCAGGGGTGCATACCTGTAATCCTAGCACTTGGGAAGCTGAGACAGTAGAATTGTAAATTTTAGGCCAGCTTAGGTCACCATGCTATTTCTAACACTTTGAAAAACAAAACAAACAAACAAAAACTTACCTTATTGTATACTACTATTGTACATTTATATATTATCAATTAGAAATAATTTATGTTAAAAAATATCTCTCCTAAAATGTAACCATGTACTTTGTATTTTTAATATAATATCTACCAAATTTTTTTCCAGATCCGCCCCAAGTCCTGTACTGTTTCCAACTTTGTGTCCTTTATTTTTAATTTTTGTTTGATGGGGAGAGAGGGCTAATTCAGCTTGTGCTTTCACATCATAGTTCATCATTAAAGGAAATCAGTAAGGAACTCAAACAGGGTATGAAACTGGAGGCAGGAGCCAATGCAGAGGGCCTGGAGGTATGCTGCTTACTGGCTTGCTCCTCATGGCTTGCTCAGCCTGCTTTCTTATAAAACCCAGGACCACCAGCTCAGGGATGGCTTCACCCACAATACACTGGACCCTCCCAATCAATCACTAATTAGGAATGCTCTACAGACTTTCCTACAGCTGGATCTTATGGAGGCATTTTCTCATTTGAAGCGCCCTCCTCTCTAATGACTCTAGTTTTTGTCAAGTTGACATAAAACTAGCAAATACAACTGACCCCTTGCCAATTTGACACACAAACATATCACTTTTCAATTAGAGCCTTTCCTTCCTTATTTATCCCAATGGTGGTACATTAATGTTAATATTTATGAAACATAACTTTAAATTCACACAGTCCTTATAAATTGAAACACATTAAAAGTTCAGTCCTTTTAAAATATCCAATCTCTTTAAACATACAAAAAGTTTTAAAAGTTAAAAGTTTTTCAATTGTGGGTTCCTGTTAAAAGGTCAAAATTAAGTTAAAAATACTTTCTTAAAGAGAGAAGAATCAGGACACAGTCACAATCTGAATTAAGCAAAACTATACTCTAACAATGTAGATCTGATATAGTCAATGATCTGAGAGTCATTCATAATCCACTAGGCTCCTCCAAGGGGTCACTTCTCCAGCTCTATCCTCTGCAGCACGCAATTTGTCTTTGAGGCCTTGGCTGGTTCCACTCCACTGTTGATGCTATTCTTGATGGTTATCCCAGTGTACTGGCATCTCCAAAACTGCAGGGCAGGGGCCCCTTGCTGCAACTGGACTGTACTTTCACAAGTAGCCTCTCCTAGGCTCTCTTCAAGGACTCCAGCCCTGCCACAGAGTGGCAAGCCTCAGCTCCTCTTTATGACACCATCATAACTTCAAAACTTAGATGCTTCATCTAAGTAACTACCAAGTTTGGCTGCCAGCACAAGATACAGCCTTGGCCACAGCATGTCTGGAACAAAACTGTGTGTACTGACTCTCAGGAAACACTTCCCAGAAGATTTCACATTGATGACACTCTTACTCCTCTTCTCTTTTGCTTTGTTGGCCAGGCTGGCCTCAAACTCACAAGGATTCACCTACTTCTCCCTCTAGAGTGCTGGAATTAAAAGCATGCACCACCATAGTTCAGCTGCTGCTCTCTTTTCTTTTTCTCCAATATTTTTATTGATTATTTGGGTATTTTATATAATGTACCCTCAATGCATTTGCTCCCCATTCCTCTCTTGTGCCCTTGACCAAAAAAAGAAAAAGAAAAACAAAACACCAAGTCCAATTTGCGTTGCCTATATACTCATTGGAGCACAACCAAACTCCCAATGGCCAGCCACTTAAAGATAACTAAGCCCCACACACCACCACCACCACCACCACCACCACCACCACCACCATCACCACAAGCCATCAATTGTGAAGAGCTACATTTCATCATTTTTATCACATCTTTTAAGGACTCATTTCAATGGCTTCCTGTCTAGACTGTTTATTGGGGGGAGGCGGTAGTTTGCCACAGAAACCTTCAATATTTCTCATTCTCAATTATAAGTTTGCAGTCATTGATAGTACTCCAAAAGAAGCTTTCCTGGCCGTAACAGCCAGTGGCAGCATAGATCATGAAGTTCCACATGGTTTGCAGCGGCAGCACAGACATGGACCTCAACATGACATTCTGTGGCAACATAGACCACAAACAACAACACAGCTCATGGCTGAAGTGGACCACAGACACCAACACAGCACTCTGCAGAATCATGAACCACAGCCATCAGTATGCCTCCTACAGCAACAGGAATCACAAACACCAGCATGAACCCCAGCAGTAACATGAACCACCGGACCACCAACACCAGGATGACCATGAACATCATGGAGCCCCAATCCTGAAAATGAACCATTCTCCATCTTGGATATCCTACTTTTGCTCAGATCCAGGGTATGGGCTGAGCAGTATGTTAGAGGGCAGAGCCTGTGCTAGCTCCAAGGGGCTAAACACTACCCAACCACAATGTGCAGCCATACTCCCACACCTGTTACCTCCTAGCCACATATCTTGTTCCACCTCTCTCCACTGCTCCATTCTACTTTACCCACCTCTCCATTGCACTTTGATTTATCAAAGTGGCACTGCAAACTGCTGTGTGTCACAAAGTATATATATATATTTTTTTGCTCAAACAGCTTTACATGCAAATACTTATTACAACGAGTCATTGGTCTGGTTCAAAGTTTCTGGTTTCTGAAGCACTCTTGGATATTCTAACATTGCCCAGAGTCAGGGTTATCTTGTGGCTGGGCAGGGCATCTAGGGGCAAAATCCAGAGTTCCCAAATCACTTAGCACAACTCTCTGTGCTTGCAAGCAACAGGAAGCACCACAGCCCAGAGCTCGCCTCCCCCAGTGGGGTGAGCAATGTGAACTGCAGCAGCAGCAGCAGCAGCTCCACTCTGTGTGCCAACCCACTGGTCCTAGCCTGGCCCTACTCAGAAACAATAGTCTCCTTTTTGTAAGTATTTAAAAAAAAAAAAAAGTACTGCAAATATGATTACAAGCATGGAGCCAACCACTGGAGTGTGGTCAACTTACCAGATGCCATACTCAAAAAAAAAAAAAAAAAAAAAAAGACACTCTCCATTTCTCCTAAACCAATTAACCAATCATATCAATTGAACTTGATCTGGAGCAGCATCTCTGGTTCCGTTGTCTCCTCTTACTACTTTTCCTTGTGCTCTCAAATCTTTGTTAACCTTCCACTCACTGATCTTTCTACACTTATCCAATACTCCACTAAAGAACTTAAAAAATAACTTACAAATTACTGCCATCAGTGGACCTTTTCACAATATGACACTGTGGCTGAATTCTAAGGCTGAAAAATGTATGTAGCTCAGTGGCAGAGCAAATGTTTAGTCTGGAGTGAGACCAGCACAACTTAAAACAGAAAAATAAATTGTAGAAGTCTGTTGCTGCTACATCTTGTTCTTCCTGTTGTTCAGCAACATGTTCTGATCAACAGAAGTCAAGGGAAATAGCACAGACTTGCGCACAGACTTGCGAACTTAAACACCTTGAGTTCCCAAGTGGGAAAATGTCTTGGATCCACGGGAAGGTAAGAATATAGAAGAATATAGAACATAGAAGACTTTTCCATCAAAGCTTACACCAGCAACCAGCAACCTGCCACACTTTGGAGAGGATGAGCTAAGATGGCTTACTCCACCAAACTTCCAGAAAATGTAGAAACAAAAGGAACTCAAGTAAAAGGAGCAGAATCTCAGATGATATCCCAAAGAAATGCCAACAAAAGAGGTTGATTTAAGCATCTAAGTAATAGCATAGTTTGTCAGCAATTACTAACTACTATAATCCAATCTCTGTCCCCATGCGAAGATGAAACTTTAAAGACTTTCCATGAAATCTCCTTTATAGCTGTTTAATTTCATCTTTTACAAATACATAAATCAGCAGAGCTGGCACTCCAAATCCCCTCCCATATACAGAGACAGCTTGACTCCCAGGAGCTCCCACACAACCAGGCTCACAGGTTGGACACTCCTACCCCAATACTTGGCCTAACTGGACCCCCACAAGGCCACTGGAGGCAGGCTCTATCCATCCTGCCCTTCCAGAGACACAGCTTCCTTCCAGCTCACAACTCAGCTCTAGGCAGACCCCCTCCCATACCCTGAGACACTATGACTCCCAGAAGCTCCTTCACAACCAGGATCTAGGCTCAAAAGAGGTACAGGATCCAGTCAGAAACATCAAAAACAGGTAACACCTGAGATAACCAGATGGCGAGAAGCAAGCTCAAGAACATATGCAACAGAAACCAATGCCACCTTGGCACCATCAGAACCCAGTTATCCTACCACAGCACGCCCTGGATACCCTAACACACCTGAAAAGCAAGAGTCCAACCTAAAATCCCATCTTATAAAGATGATAGAGGGCATAAATAACTCCCTTAAAGAAATACAGGAGAACACAGTTAAGCAGGTAGAAGCCCTTAAAGAGGAAACACATAAATCCCTTAAAGAAATACAGGAAAACACAAACAGGTGAAGGAATTAAACAAAACCTTCCAGGATCTAAAAAATGGAAATAGAAACAAAGAAATCACAAAGGGAGGCAATCCTGGAGGTGGAAAAGCTAGGAAAGAGATCAGGAGTTACAGATGCAAACATCACTAACAAAATATAAGAGATAGAAGAGAGAATCTCAGGCAGAGAAGATACCATAGAAGATATTGACACAATGGTCCAAAAAAAAAAAGTAAAAAAAAAGTTTCTAACCCAAAACATCTAGGAAATTCAACACAATGAAAAGACCAATCCTAAGAATAATAGGAATAGAAGAGAGAGAAGATTCCCAATCCAAAGATCAATGAGTATCTTCAACAAAGTCATAAAAGAAAATGTCCCTAACCTAAAGAAAGAGATGGTCATAAACGTACAAAAAGCCTACAGAACACCAAATAGATTGGACCAGAAAAGAAATTCTTGCTGTCACATAATAATCAAAACACTAAATGCACAGAACAAAAAAAAAGAATATTAAAAGCCATAATGGAAAAAGGCCAGATAACATATAAAGGCAGACCTAACAGAATTGCATCAGACTTCTCAACAGAGACTCTAAAAGCCAGAAGATTTTGGACAGATGTCATACAGACCCTAAGAAAACACAAATGCCACCCCAGGCTACTATACCCAACAAAACTCAATCACCATAATGGAAAAACCAAGATATTCCATGACCAAACCATGATTTAAACAATGTCTTTCAACTAATCCAGCCCTACAGAGGAAAATAGAAGGAAAACACCAACCAATAAAAAGGGAAACTACACCCATGAAAAAAACCAATAAATTAATCATCTCACAACAAACCCCAAAGAAGAGAACCACATAAACATAATACCACCTCTAACAATAAAAATAACAAGAACCAACAATCACTGGTCTTTGATACCTCTCAACATCAGTGGACTCAATTCTGCAATAAAAAGGCATAGGTAACAGACTGGATACTTAAACAGGACCCAGCATTTTGTTGGATACAGAAACTACACATCAGTGACAAAGACAGAAAAAATACCTCAGACTAAAAGGCTAGAAAAAAAAATTCTAAGCCAATGGTCCCAAGAAACAAACTGGAGTAAAAAAAATAGACTTTCAACCAAAATTTATTGAACAAGATGGGGAAGGACACTTCTCACTAAAAGGAAGGAAAAGGTGCTGTTATATGCTAAGAAATAGTTGTTTAAAGGACAGTTTCCATTTTTTGAGATATAAAGCATATGTTTGTCCTTTAGGCTACTGATCTTCAAAAGCAACTGAGATTAAAGGAAAGGAAGTCTCTATGATTAAAAAATAAAACAAAGCATCCATTTGACCCCATTGCTTCAGAACATAAACCACACATAAAAAGAACTGAGAATCTATGGAATTGGTAGACCATAAGGGTTTTTGCTTGTTTGTTTTTAGGCAGCATATCATTTTGTTCAAACCAACAGAACTTTGGAACTCATTTTATTTAAAAAGCAGGTCTTAGTGGCTCCCAACTGCCTTATTCTTATTCATGTTAACACACCACCTGGTTGGTGGTGGAGTGGCTATAAACCAAGTACCATAATATGCTGTTTAGTTTTTGTTTTTGTAAACTTGACACAAGCTAGGGTCATTTGTGAAGAGGGAACCTCAATTGAAAAAAATGCCTCCATAAAACTAAGTCTACTACAAACCAATAGTGATAAAAACTGCATGGTATTGGAACAGAGACAGGCAGGAGGATCAATGGAATAGAATAGAAGACCCAGAAATGAACCCCCATACATATGGTCACTTGATCTTTGACAAAGGAGCTAAAACTATCCAGTGGAAAAAAGACAGCATTTTCAACAAATGGTGCTGGTCCAACTGGAGGTCAGCATGTAGAAGAATGCAAATTGATCCATACTTATCTCCTTGTACAAAGCTCAATTCCAAGTGGATCAAGGACATCCACATAAAACCAGCTACACTAAAACTAATAGAAGAGAAATTGGGGAAAAGCCTTGAACACATGGGCACAGGAGAAAAGTTCCTGAACAGAACACCAATGGTGTATGCTTTAAGATCAAGAATTGACAAATGGGACCTCATAAAACCGCAAAGCTTCTGTAAAGCAAAGGACACAGTCAATAGGACTAAGCGGCAACCAACAGATTGGGAAAAGATCTTCACCAACCCTACGTCTGACAGAGGGCTAATGTCCAAGGTATACAAAGAACTGAAGAAATTAGACTCTAGACAATCAAATAACCCTATTAAAAAATAAGGCACAGAGCTGAACAAAGAATTCTCAACTGAAGAAGCTCAAATGGTCGAGAAGCACCTAAAGAACTGTTCAGCATCCCTCATATTCCACATGAAACTCAAGAAGAAGAAAGAAGACCGAAGTGTGGGTGCTTTGGTCCTTTTTAGAAGGAGTACCAAAAGATTCAACCAGAGCTCCCAAGGCCTAAACCTCCAACCTGAGAGCACAAAGGGAGGGACTCAGGTCTCCACCTGTATAGGTAATTGAGGGTGGCCTTGTCAGCCATCAGTGGAAGTGGAGGGCCACGGTCCCCGAAAGTTTGGATTCCCTAGTGTTGGGGAATTCGAGAGCAGGGAGATGGGACTGGAAGGATGTTCAGAGCACACCCTCATAAAAATAGGAGGAGGGGGTATGGGATAAGGGGTTTTGGGGGAGAATGGAGGGGAGATAACTTTGAAAAGTAAATACGTAAAATATCCAATAAAAAAAAACAGATAATGAGAAAAAAATAGTTTACTTATTTCAAATTATCTTCGAAAGTTTCTAGGAGATGCTAACTGGCTAAGATCTTATTTTAAGCTCTCCACAAAAAAATTTAAGTCTCTGTTTAATATTCTCAAGGGAGATGTAAATCCTAATTTCCCTCAACAATTAATTGACAAAAGAGGAGTAATCTCACAAAAAGTAGAAGAAGCTATTATTAATTGATATATTATATAGTCTGATTAGTTGTTGGCTGTTCTATAACAGTCCTTTGATAAAAGAGATTATCAATATAGATTTATATTTCTTTAAATAGTGTCTTTATGACTCTCTGAGTGTGGAAGGAGGAGCTGCTGGTGCATCTGCCCTGATTTTACAAGAACTCTGAAAAATTAGCTTTAAAAACAAAAGAGGGGGAATGGTACCCCACCCAGAAGGAGTCCCCCAAAACACTCTCCATCATGCCTTGCTCACTTTTAACTCTCTTAACCTGAAAGCTCATGGCAAATCTGCTGCTGACTGCTTCTGGCATCACCAAGACCAATAAAAACTATGCCACAGCTATGTGGAAGAACCCTCTTACCCTTAAAGGAAATGGCCCGGACCCAATTCTCTTATGGGGCCGAGGATTGATATGCCTGTTTGATACCACAGAAGGCACAGCTAAATGGCTACCAAAAAGACTAATGAAATAAATAGATATCCCCACAAAGCCAGGACCAACCATAAATAAGATGAATAACAACTGACTTCCAGGGAAGAGAAATCTCCCTGAAAACTCCCTTCGTTTTCCTTTCCAGGTAAAAATGAATCACCTGTGATGTCTGCTGTTAGAAGTTCTAGTCCAGATGCTGACCTCTGACCTTATACTACTCAGACCTTCAATGGGCCATTGACAAGAATATCAAACAGTTAGAGATTGACATCACCAGTCTGAAGAAATCCCTCATTTCGCTGTCTGAAAAGTCCTCCAAAAATTTCAAAGGACTTTATTGGACTTGATTTACTCTTTTACAATAGAAAAGACTGTGTACAGCTCTTGGCTGTGTATGGCTCTTAAAGAAGAATGTTGCCTTTACATAGACAAGACAGGGATGGTTAAAGAAAGCATGAAAAAGGTCAGAGAAGGCCCTGAGAAAACACAGAGAGAAAAAGAGAAAGATGAGAGCTGGTACAAGAATTGGCTTTCAACCTCTCCATGGTTGTCAACCCTATTTCCTCCCATCTTGGGACCATTAATTAGGTTATTTTTGCTTATTTCTTTTGGTCCCTGGGCCTTAAATAGACTGACCAACTTTGTGAAACAACAGATAAATAATTCGGTAGCAAAACCTATTCAGATACATTATCATAAGTTAGCTATGGAGGACTCAAGATGAGGTTGTTACTCTATCCAGGGTGTTCCCAAAACCCATCTCCACCCAACCTAAAAGAGGGGACTTCCGCCCCTAGACCAAGCAGAGAGGGACCATCCAGAACTCCCTCTGACTGGCGATCTGAATTCCTGCTTAGGCTGCGAGGCTAAGCACTGAAAGGGAATATAAATAATAGTTAAAAATATCTCTCTGGGTTCCCTGAGGGACAAGCCTGACTGCATAGGGTTTGATGTCAAAAGTATCCCCTCTCCAGGAAAAAGACATCGGGGTCGGGATGGGTATGAACTGGACAACAACAGAGGGACTGGAGCCATTACAAGGTCCCCTTCAATTACTGGAGGTCAGGCCTCTATCCCCACCTTCACAAGATTAGAATTGCACAGCCCTTTTATACGTAGAGAAGGGTGATGTCAGGGGCAGCCCTGCTTATACACTGAAGGCCTAAAATCAGCCATAGGCCTAAAATCAGCAATAGTCCTGTCATACGTGTATACTAATACCAAGTCTTGGGTCTCTGTGGAAAAACATTGAAACAGATGGCTATAAGCTAATGTAAACAGGCAGTTTTTGTATAAATTTACCAGCCTGAGTAGTCATAGACCTTGTAAATAGGTAGCCTTGGCGGATAATACCAACTTAGATAAGGACAAGTGAATCATAGAGTCATAGTGACCTGTCCCCTGAACCTTCATCCAGCCGATATCATGTTCTGAAAGATATCTGTACTCCCCCTGAACACCCATGCTCTGGTGTCATCCCCTTCCCCACGTTCTGCCTTTTTGTGTTTATAACCCCCGTGCGAATAAGTAAAAATTATGATTTGATTTTAAAAAAATAAAAAAAAATTAAAAATACTAAGTCTGTAGGTAACTAAGTCTGGAGGGCATTTTCTTGATGTGGGAAGTCACAGCCCACCAGGAATGGTGTTACACTGAGCAAAGAGTTCTGGGCTATATAAAAATTCAAACTTAGCAAAACATGGAGAGAAGTTCAATAGGCAGCATTACTCATAATCAGTGCCTCAGTTCTTGAGATCAGATTTATAGCCTGCTGGAGTTTCTGCCTTCCCACAATGATGGACTGTGATTCAGATGTGTAAGCTAAATAAATCTTTCTGTTCTTGTAATCACAAGAACATTCTCTCTTGAATGAGAATGACCCCACAGGCTCATATATTTCAACTACTGGTCCCAGTTGGTGGAATTGAGAAAGATTAGGAGGTATGGTCTTGTTAGAGGTGTGCCACTGGGGACAGACTTTGATGCTTCAAAATTCGATGCCATTCCCAGTGTCTCTTGGCCTCCTACTTTTGGATGGTATGTAGGCTTTCAGCAGTTTCTGTTACCATGCCTTTGCTTTACTATCATGGAATCTAACCCTCTAAAACCATAAGCTCAATTAAACACTCTTTTTATTATTTTATAAAAAATATAAACTTTATTTTATAAGCTACTTTGGTCATGGTATTTTGTTTCTATAAAAGAAAACTAAGATACTTCCCAAGTTGTTTTTTGTCATATTTTTATCACAGCAAAAGAATCCCTGACTGGAACACATAACAAAGTCATTCAACATGGAAGTTTCTCCCAGATCTATTTTCTGTAGATGCTCAAACTAGGCAAGTACTGTAACCAACCTGGAAGGAAAAAATATATTCTAAGAGAGAGTTAGTCCCCTTCTTTTGGCTGTTGAAACAATGATCTCCAAGGGATCAGAATGTCTTTACAAGTATTCTTTTTTTTTTTTTTGGGGGGGGGCAGTAAAGTATGTTCCCAACCAGAGGAGGAATTTCTCACCCAGGAAGGGGTTGCACACATTTATGACTTGTCAGACCATGTAGGAATACTGGAAATTAGACAATGATAGATCAGTAAGAGGCAGGACTATACCTTAACCGAGACTGCTTGTTTATAGATAACTTTTGCCTTCTATTTAAACTTAAATGTCATGTCACAAGACCTCTTTATTGGCTCATCTTGCCAATGTAGCCAAAATGTTCTAAGTTTTCTTTTGTTGTTCTAAGACAAGTCCTCACCCTCAAGCTGGCCAAATATGAATTTATAAAGTCCTATTCCTTTAGCTTTAACCTCTGGACCTGAGTGTTTCTGTCATCCTATTTTAGGATTGAACCTAGATCCTCTGGTATGCTAGGCTGGCACTCTATAAATGGAGTCACATACATCCACAGCACACCAACCCAGCCACATCAAATGAATCTCCTTTCTCTGTTCTGCATTAATACTAATATCTTTAAGGACCTATTTACTTATGCTATTTATTTTATGTGTAACAATTCAGCTAATGCATATAGTCTCTATAATACCTACATTTCAAGTGGATTGGTTTTGGAAGACTGCTGACATTCCTTGGCTTTGTCCCAAATTGCAGCATTATGTTGGCAAAGTCATCAAAATATTGAAATTCAGGTTTTCAATTAAAAAGAAGAAAGGGCATTTAGGAGGTCAGAAAATTCCAGAATTGAGGTAAGGTACTAACACTGTGCTTCCAACATTAAATTCTAACAAAAAATAGTAATCAGGGTTAGAGGCAATTATCTACATTTTATAGATGAGAAAACTCAGATAATAAACAATAAATGAGCTGGCATTCAATCAAAATGGTCACACATCTCCAGTATGTGTTCCTATCCATTATAATATGCCGCTTTCCTTATACAAATAGAACCAGCATATACAAGTGGCAGGCAGACTGCACCACAGAAATCTGAGCAAGAACTGACAGGAATCAACATTGGCCAGCTTCTCAAGTAAAGCAAAATTCAAATCTTCACTTAATATTCATCCTTGTTTCCTACACTAAAAAGTTTGGCTTGGCTACTGTGTAGTTCCCAACAGTACTTTTATCCCTTTCTCAATATAACCTGTTGGGGTATGCTGTATGAAATTTTGTCTCTGTCCCTCCTCACCTACCAAAGGCATTCTCTCTGGTTGTCTTTAATAAATATCTGATAGCCAAATAGCTGGGCAGGAAGTAGAAAGTGGGATTTCCTAGGAAGGAGAAAGGAACTCTGGGAGGAGGAGGAAAGCCTTTTCACCAGGAGAATAAGAGGAAACAGCCATGATCACAGGCCTGGAAGGTATAGCTAGCCATGTGGCTGGATGGGGCTAGGTAGTTGAGTTAACTTAGATGAGCTAGTTGAGACTCTGCCTAGCTAAGCCCTAAAGCTTTGAAATATTAAAAAAGGTCTCTGTGAGGTTGTTTGGGGAAAATACTGGTTAAGGAATAATTGCTGCCATATTAATTTCCAGCATTAATTAATATATACAAAATTTTAATAAATCATTTAATCTACATAACCTGAAAAGTTTAGATGAACTAGGGCATTGACTTTTCTCAATCTGATCTGTCTGTCAGAAAAAGACTGTTGTTCCAAAACGTGATCCCCAACTTTAAGATCAAAGTACACAGTAAATACCAATCCCTGCCAGCATGGAAAACAAGAGATGCTGTCATCTTGCCTTGATCTTGATCTAACATGCAGTCATCAGCTATTTGTCCTTCATGCCTTGGCCCACTTTCTTTCTTTACAGGGTGGTAAACACTAAATAACAGATGGCATGGCCACTTCAATAAATGAATTTTATGAGATAAAAGGTTATTACTTTTTAAGGGGGTAAAAAGGATACAAATGTGTTACTAGTACCAGAAGGAAGCTATATTAATTATTTAGAAAAAGAAAAAAAATCTATCTTCAGAAGTCTAAATTTAATTTGATTGCCAGTTTTGCAATATAAAATAAAAGTTAGCTATGGAAAATAAAGTTCTATAAATCTGTTGTGAGTCAGTTACCTATAGCTAATATCACTTTTATTATATAGCCAATCTTCCATAATTTGTAACTTCCACATCCATCAACAGACTTAACTAATTATAAATAATTATATTGAAAATATTCAGAGATAACTAGAAATTCAGAAATTTTTCTCATCATTATTCCCTAAGTAATAAGATAACAGCAATGATTTATATAGCTTTTTTATTGTACTGCATATTATAAGTTATCCAGAGATGATGTATAGATACTTCTTGGCCTGATAAACTGTTAAACAACTGTACAACAAAAAAAGGGGGGTGTAAAATCAATTATTGACAATAAGTCATAAATAAATTTATTTTAAGATAATTCTTTGAGAGATATATATCACTATTACAGATGAAAGAACTTTAATACTAACAATATGAATATGCTTTATATTTACTTAAGGAATTAAATATTGTCTAAATATCTGATACTCCATCACACGGTTTATATTTAGACTTTATAATTGTCAAAGTTGGGACTGATAAACATTTTACCTGAGTGCTGAGAACATATCAGGTCTGCATGATGGGGTAGCAAGCACTTTTTCCTACTGAGCCATCTCAGGAGATATCAAATGTTACTAGAATAGTACTGATTATATGAATCTCTTAATCAGTGCTCTTTACTGAAACCCAAATATAATGATTGGCTTCTCTGGTTGGCTTCTTGGAGTCCACTCCATGAACAAATCTTGGAAAATTATACTATTAACAATCTATTTTCTTTTCAGTAAATCAGATGCCCAAGAATAAATGGCTGCGAGACTAGAGAGATGGCTCAAATTGTTAAGAGAACTTGATGATCTTCCAGAGGACCCTGATCTGGTTCCAGTACCCACATGGTGGTGCACAACCATTCACCTCTCTAGTTCCAGGGAACCAATGTTTTCCTCTACCTCTGCAGACAAGCACATTATGAGATCTACATATAAACATACATACATATATACATACATGCAAGCAAAACACTCACATGCATAAAATAATCAAAAATTTAAATAACTGTAAAACAACTTACTTTATGTGGTTATAAAAACTACATATAACAGAAAGCATATATTTAATAATTAAAATAGTTTTGATAAAACACCTGAAATTGTGTATTAATTCATAGCAAGGAAGAACAGAAAGAATAAGATGCGAGCTTAACTGACAGACTCCTCTGTCTTAGACAAAGGATCTCATGGAAGAAATGACTGACTCCATGAATGCTTTAGGTCCCTTCTATTTTTCAGATGATGTCTCTTTGACAATGGTTTTCAAGTTCATTTATCTTTTTGCTAATGAGGTAGAAAAAAAAATGCTGGTTGAATAAGAGTTCTGTGCCCAGGCAGTCTTCCCTATGATTAGTAGCAATATCAAAGAATCCAAAAGTAAGTACTCCTCGAGAACTAAGGAAAAAAAAATAACTCATTAGAATAAAATCAAATCATGGAAGTTACAGTATTTGAAAGTAATTCTGGAACTATGAAAATGAAAATAAATAATTTGGAAGTACTGGCATATGACATAAACACCAATGATTAAAGGTATCCATTGCTTTTATACCCTTCATTAAGCCCTGCATATGCTAGTCATCTCATTAACTATATGGAAAAAAAGAAAAAGAAAAAACCAGTATTCACAGCAATCAAACATGACTGTACCTACTTCTCCCAAAGTTGAGGAAAGAATGTGAGTAATTTACCTTTGCCCAAAATTAGATAAGCATTAGGATCCAAAGAAAGGCAAGGGAATAAACAGAGTCTAGGTTTCTTTGAATAAATAACCCCACAAAAGTTCCTGCTTGAAGCACATTGGTTTTAGATTGGAGTCTGGCTCCTTTCTAAACTAGAAAATGGGGAAAAAAAACTGAACATTTTTATCACGGTAAGGGTTCACATGTACAATATGATCATTCAGAATCCATACACGGGCTAAGGCGATAGATCATTCAGTAAATACTTGACATACAAGCAAAAGGATCTGGGTTCATATCTAACATACCCATAAGCTGGGCAAGGTTAATGTGCTAGTAACCCAAGTACTGGGAAAAAGAGGAAGGGATGGGATGAGAGCACAAAGCAGATATAGATGATCTTTGAGACTCGCTAACCAGCCAGTCTAGAAAAGCTGTGAGCTCCAAGTTGAAAGAGTTTTTATTTCAAAATGTAAGATTTCAAAACATATGTGCTCCTGAACCCACACTCATTATACATAAACAATAAATACATAAAATAAATTTAAAAGAGAAAGGTAGAAAGAAATAGAGAAAAGACACCCTACATTGACTTCTGGCTGCCACATGCCTTAGGCTATTGGCTTGTCCACTAATTAGTACTGTCCATCCACTAGTGGAAGTCAAGAAGGGGAACTGGTAATTTAGTTTCATTTAAAGGGTAGAAAGAAGTGTAACCTCTTTAATGAGAAAAACCAATTTTACTCCACAAGGTAAGCTTTCTACATTAGAAAAACCTTAGCTTTGAAAACAAAAATTACCCCCCATGCTTCTTCAATATATGACTGTTTTACAGATCAGGCACTGAGTGGTAAAACTCTGGTAGAATCAGGACTAGAAATCAGTTAGTCAAATATGCACTTGTAACCACTTAGTATTCTTTAACAGAAATTAAATATGCAAGATTAAAAACTGGAAAAACACCTGACTACACATATCTTTATTTAAATTCCTATTTCTCATTGGACAAACTTTCCCATAGTTCCAAGAGTTTGTACTCAACTCACTGCAAAACTTTCTTAAGCTTTAAGTCCTAAGTAGATCCTTCCCCAAAAATCCTTTTTATACTTATGACTGTAGAAATGACATTCCCTGTGCTTAGTTTCCAACCACTAAAAAAAAAAAGAAGAAAAAGTGACGCTGATAAGGTCTGTACTGTGAATCCAGGTCAGGGAAAATATGCTTTCCCTAGCTGTCAAAGTCATCTCAACTTTACAGGTCACCAGAGATCAGGCTGATACAGAGATCTTTAGCTTCCTCTAGGTACACCACGGTCTCTACTGAAACCAGGAGGAGGAGGAAGTATCGGAAAGGCGCCTCCCACTTTGACCTCCAGCATCCCTGTAGGCTATTCAGGAAACTGAGTAAAATGACGGTTTTAAGATAACCACACACACACACACACACACACACACACACACACACA
>NW_021605051.1:97413-98368 GCF_004785775.1 Grammomys surdaster | reverse complement strand
AGAGAGAGAGAGAGAGAGAGAGAGAGAGAGAGAGAGAGAGAGAGAGACATCCAATGTCTAAGTTGTTTTGCAGAAAATATGTTCCCAGATTTCTGTCAATTGACACAGAATGGAGTACTCTTAAGATATCTAAATTATTTACTCTCCCGTGTCTGGTGGTTTTGAGTCAATAACCAAATCTCCGGGAGGTAAGTCTAGGGAGGAGATGCTAGGAAAGCTAGCTTCTCAATGAACTGGCTCTCCTAAAACAGCCACAATTCCAGAGTCCCTGTCCGAACCCAGTGAAAACTTACCCAGCTGCCGCTCGCGGCCTGAGCGCTCCTGCGCTTCTCAGGCATGGCTGACGCCTTGGGTGAGGCCACCGCCTTCCACCCCGGCTCCTCCGGCGACTCCCCGTCCGTGCTCATGCCGCCGTCATGCCAGAGCAGGTTCGGATCGCTGCAAGACACCGGCGACGCCGCAACTGCGGCGGCGGGGCCCGAGCCTTCATGGGCTCCGCGGTCCGCAGCGGCCTGCCGCTCGGGCGGCGGCGCCAGTGGCGACACCGGCTGCTGAGGGGACGCCGAGGCTGAATCCGTGCAGGAAGCGAACAGGGCCCTCAACTATGCAATGGTGGTCGTGAACACAGGACCCCGACACTGGCAGTGAGGCGCTATCGTCGTGCCTAACAGTCGGGAGACGGCGTCCCGCCCAGAGAACTCAGCAAAGGCAGCTCCCGCCTAGAACGCCCACCCCTCTCAAGTAGCTCAGGCAAGCTCCGCCTCGTCTGCGTAGCGCATGAAAAATACGTCATCTTCTAGGGACTCCAGGCCTATTGCTTTTTACCGAGACTGGAAGGACACAAAGCCATCCTGGTTGGGCTAGACAGGCTAGTGACTGAGTCCTAGGGCCTGTTTCCTCCTCCTCCCCCGGGCTAGGCATTCACCACACCTTCCTTGTGTGTGTGTCTGTGTGT
>NW_021605051.1:82402-97403 GCF_004785775.1 Grammomys surdaster | reverse complement strand
TGTGTTTTAGGGATCTGAAATAATTAATGATGACAGTTATAAAAATGAACAAACTGACACACAGCTCCTGGATCTGGAATCTTGCAATGAGGAAGTGGTCTACAATAGAGAGGATTTCAGAAGCCTCCAACCATGCACTGATTAATACAAAATTCCACAGAGTCTATTGCTCAGTGGTAGATACTTGCCTGGTATTCGCTAGGCTCTAGCTATGCTCAGTCCCCCGAAGCAAGCACGCATACACAAAGCTAGAAATTTCTTCTCCACAATCTCAGGCAGACTGTCCTCGATCCTTCTCCATATATAACCCAGGCTGGCCGTAAATACATGATGATTCTGTCTCAGTCTTTCCACGTGCTGGGTGTAGGTTTAAGCCACCACACTGGACATTGTTCTCAACTGTTAAATATAACTGGAGACAGTATGTTAAACAAGTCAAACACATTTACAGATTTCTGTCATTTTTATAAATTATCTTGTTAATCTCACAGACGTGAGGAGAAAGACCACCAACCCAAATTATGTCCAAATTAAAGTAAGATTTATTTGTGCAAGCCATAGCCAAATCAGCAGCTGTCTCCCCCTAAAATGGGGTTCATAATACCAGCCCCAAGCCAATTTCTCAAGCTCTTCATATAGGGCAAAACCATAGGGTGGGGGATTTTGCATGTACTCATAGTTACAGAAGTGAGACCAGGTGGTTAAAGTTAAAGTGGGTCATGGAACAATGAGTATAGAACATTCTCAAGAACGGGTAGCTAGGTTGGGGATGTAACAGTATATTCTATGGTTACTGGGGTAGAGTGCAGCCCAGCACTGAGAAATATATAAACCTCAAGTTTTATAGTAAACAGAAACTTAACTTGGCTATAGACTCAAATTGAGATGGGGTGGCTTCTCAATATTCTTTTAATGAGCCAAAGTTTTCCTCCTGTTTCAACCATGTTTTGTTGATTCTGAGTCTGCCCTCCATACCTACACAAAAACATCTAATACCATTTGGTTAAAATGCCAGCCTGGACCTCTTGTCTTTCAGATATTCTTTGATTGAATTCCAGGTTGTGAAAACTCAAATTAAATTTCAATGATTTAAAATGTAACCTTGAGGACTGGTGGGATGGCTCAGAACTAAAAGCACTTGCTGTTCTTACAGAGGACAGAAATTCTGTTCCCAGCACCAGTGTGGCAACACACAACTGTAACTCCAGTTTTGGGGGTCTGACACACTCTCTGGGCTCAACATATACATGGTACACACACACGCAGGGAAAACACATACACATACAAGTATATATAACTATGTTTGATGCCTTGATGTGTAGAGTTGGGACATGAGACTCACCAAGCACACCACCTTTAAGCCATTTTTATTTTTATTTATGTACATAAGTCTGAGTGTTATATGAATATATGGTGCACATGGATGATCATGGATGCCTTTAAAAAGCAGCAGATTCCCTGGAAGTAGGGCTACAGGAAGTTGTGATTCACACTGTATAGGAGCTGAGAACTGAAGTCTTCTCCAAGAGCAGTGTGGGCTCATAATCATTGAGCAATCTGTACAGATTTGTTTGGTTTTGTTTGTTTATCTTTGGAGATAGGATTTACTAAGTAGCTCTAGCTGTCCTGGAAATACCTATGTAGATCAGGCTGGCCTTGAATTCACAGAAGTCTACCTACCACTTCCTCCAGAGGGGGGTGATTAAAGGTCTACACTACCAGGCCTCATCTCTTACTTCTTTTTTTAAAAAAAAACTAATAAATAAATAATACTAAATGAAATTACATTTATTGCTGGGTATGTTGTTTTATGTATATGTGAGCATACATGTGCCACAGCTCATGTGTGAAGGTTAGAGAAGAAATTTTAGGACTTTCTTTACTTCTTCCACCACACGAGTCTCTAGCATTGAACTCAGGCATTCAGGCTTAGAATAAATTTCACTTTTAACCAGTTTGCTAGCCCTTTATGAAATAATTTTTTAAGAGATTGTTTATTGTATGACACTTAAACCCTGGGAATTGATTAATTATGTTCTAATTCAAGTGGAAACCATGTATTCCACATAAGTTGGCATTTTATAGACTTAGAAAAATAATGATTCTCACTAACCAATATTACCATGTTTGATCCAGGAGTGATTTGTGTTGACTCATGGCTTAGGTTCATATTAATAAAAATTACACAAGAGGAAACATCTGTCTTAGGGTGGAAAATAACTTTGGGTTAAAAAACAAAATGAACATTAATACTTCTTATTAGATTTTTACAGTCACATAATAGATAGATGATAGATAGATAGATAGATAGATAGATAGATAGATTCCCAAATTTCCTTGTATACACTACTTTTCTCAGAACATGGATTAATATCTTACAGAATGTGTAAAACATGTTATGGAAAGTAATGCTTACATTTCTTATTTTTGAAAGATAGGTGTTGCCGGGCGGTGGTGGCGCACGCCTTTAATCCCAGCACTTGGGAGGCAGAGGCAGGCGGATTTCTGAGTTCGAGGCCAGCCTGGTCTACAGAGTGAGTTCCAGGACAGCCAGGGCTATACAGAGAAACCCTGTCTCAAAAAACCAAAAAAAAAAAAAAAAGAAAGAAAAGAAAGATAGGTGTTAAGCAATAGAAAGATACTTATTTAAAATTACAGCACAAAAAGTTTGGGGAGAGGGCTGGTGAGATGGCTCAGTGGTTAACAGCACTAACTGCTCTTCCAGAGGTCTTGAGTTCAATTCCTAGCAACCACATGGTGTCTCACAACCATTTATAATGGGTTCTGATGCTTTCTTCTGATGTGTCTGAAGACAGTTAAATTGTATTCATATAAATAAATCCTTTAAAAAAAAGTTTGGGGAGACTCCAATAGTGAGTGAACTAGCATTTTATAAGAAAAGATAGGTTGAGTATGATGGTACATGGCTTTAATTTCTAGTACTCTGTAGGCAGAGGCAAGTCAAGGCCATCCTGGTTAACTTAGAAAGAGCCAAGACTACCAGGGCTACATACTCAGACCCTGGCTGAAAAAAACTAAAAGGAAAGAGATGTTCAGGTTGCCCAGGTAGACAAAGAGTTAATTCTCTAATGTGTGTAAACTATGTAAAAAGCTAGGAACTGCTTACTGGTTTCTCATCTTCAAAATATATGCCACTGCCAAATCCCTGCATTATTTACAATGTGAGCAATACTATCTCTACACCCAAAGTGGAAACTAGTATTAATGTAGGCCACTCCCTTCTTACCTCAGTCACCCCCTCATGATCATTCATCAAATGTTCCATCTATCTCACTCACCTCCTACCCTTCTTTTCCCACCCCTACTTACATCCAAGCAACCACTGTGCCTTATTTATTACAAATCATTCTGTGCCTGCTCTTCACCACAGCATTGCCTTAATTCATAGCCTTCTTATTACTTACCTGTATAGTATATTATCTTTTAGACTCATTTTCAAATAAGCATCCATTCTGAAGACAAAATAAGTCTTCCTAAAACACAAAGGTATCTTATTATATCACACCTGTGCTTTCATAAAGGATTAGACTGCTCGTTATTATGACCAGTGAAGCTTAGGCTCTGACTTCTTCCTGTATCTCAGCCTCATTTGACACCATCTATTACCTATGTCATATTATTCCCTTGCCTTGTGATGCTTCTTCACTTCAAATCCTCCTTTTCTCTTTCCTCTCTAGCATTGCAATAGCTCCTGTTACATCAACACTTGGCTCAGGTATCTTCTCACCAGATGGTGGCCATGGTAGCTCTTAGTATCATCTTCATTTTGCTTGCACCTTCTGTGCACTTTGTGTAAGCTTTTTCTTTAGCATTTACAGAAATACATCTTGGTAGAGAAATGTATGCAAAAAAAGTGAGCATGTGCCTATACTAAATTTATCTCATTAACAAAAGAACCCAAGCCAGGTGTATTGGTTCATGCCTTTTATCCTAGCACTCCAGAGGCAGACAGGTCTCTGTGAGTTCAAAGCCAACCAGGTCTACAAAGTGAGTTCCAGGAAAGTTGGAACTACATAGTGTGACCCAGTCTCAATGAAAGCAAAAAATAAACAAAACAGAAAAACAAAGGAACCCATAAAAATAACTTAAAGAGAAAATTTAAAAATCTAAGATTTCAAAGGTAGTGCAAACAAGATACAATAGCATGTTGCATAACCAAATTGAGTTGAACTGAATTTAATCTGTGGTGCTGCTAGTTGAACACACAGATACTTGCATGTTAGATATGTGTTCTACCATTGAGCAGCACCTCCAGCCCAAGATCTGAATTCTAAGAACTGGCTGCTGTATTAGATGCAGTCTTAGTTAAACTGTAGAATTTATCAGCTAAGTTTTATCCCAAAAAAGACAATCAACACATCAGTTTTGCCTAATTTCAAACTTTTTATGAATGTTAAATACCCAGGCCTAATAAATAATATAATGCCAAAGAGAAATAGTCATAGCAACTTTCTAAAGATATTTAAATAGGTTGTTGGAAAGTTATCTTGTAGTGTGACACTGATTGAAATAACATCTTTCTTTTATTCCTAAATTTGTAATTTATCTCAGCACCGAGATAATTATTTCTTCCCTTTCTTCTTTCTTTCTTTCCTCCTTTCTTTCTTTCTTTCTTTCTTTCTTTCTTTCTTTCTTTCTTTCTTTCTTTCTTTCTTTCTTTCTAAAATAGACTTCACAATGTATCACAGGCTGACCTGGAACTCATGGTAATCCTCTTGCTTCATCCTCCCAAGTGTTGGGTTTACAGGTATGCGTCACAACAGCCAGCAGTACTGTACGTTTTTACTCATCCAGTCCAGGCCCACACTATGAACTCTGGAAACCTACATCTTTGGTGTTCAGTCCAGAGTATATATTTTTCAGGTGATATGTAGATAGTTACTCATAGTTCATATGGCCCCAAATAGCTTTTAAATAGCCAACTATTAAGCCTTTGTCCTAGAGCAGTGGTTCTCAACCTTTCTAATGTTGTAACCCTTTTATACAATTTCTCATGTTGTGGTGACATCCAACATTAAAATCATTTTGTTACTACTCCATAACTGTAATTTTGCTACTGTTATGACTTGTAAATATCTGATATGCAGGATATTTGATATATGGCCCCCAAAGAATGCTGCCCTAGAGTGTACTCTTTCCTATAGTCAACCTGGCCCTCAAAAGGTGTCCTTGTTCTAAAAGTTCTTTCTTCCACCCTTCAGTGACTCTTCTGACATATCACCAATGCCTTCTACCATTTCTTATGTTAATCATAGAGTGCTCACTGGCATCTCACCATCTCAAGTGCCAGGCAAGAAGAACAACATCAAAGAACACCACCAAAGAGAAAACATTGCCCCAAGAGCATCCTTTTATCTAACATGAAACTGACCCTTGTCAAATCGCCTATTGGAAACTTTGAATACCACATCTATTGTAATTGCATATAAAATAAGAACTTTTGCAGGATGTGGTGATTTAAAAAATCTGTTTATATATTAACATTTAGGAGGTAGAGACATGAGGATCAGGAGTTCAAGACCAATCTGGGCTATATGGGACAGACCCTGACACATACACACACACACACACACACACACACACACATTTATAACTTTATAACTTGTGGTAAGATAGTCATACAGAGATTGTTGTTTCCAAGTGCAAAGTTTCATTTTATTAAGCTCATATTGTGTTGCTGTGCACTGATCACTATCATTCATTTCCATAATTTTTTAAACTTCTACACTTGAACTCAGAAAAAAAATCTACAAAAGACTGACTTTCTACTTTCTATTCCCTTCTGTCCTTGAAAAATGACATTCTGCTGATTCTTTGATTTTGATTATTTTAGATACCTCAAATAAATAAAATTATTTTAAATGTATCCGTTTGTGTCATTGATGTTTATATTTTATAGTTTATATTTTGCTACCAGTGTGGAGGGTTCACTCTTCACATTCAAACCAATTATTTTATAAACCTTGACCTATTATTTTCATATGGACATATATGTCTGGGTAGAGGACTTACTCAGATTCACATGGACCTGGATTCACTCTTCAGCATCAGAAAAATAAAGCTATAAAAGTAGTGCAGTGGCTGGGGAGATGGCTCATCAGTTAAGAGCACTAGATGTTCTTCAAGAGAATCAACGTTCAATCCCCAGCACCCACACTACAACACACAATGGTCTGTAACTCAAATTTCAGGAAATCTTCAGGCACCTGGCACACAAATAGTACACAGATGTACATGCAGGCAAAACAAAAAATTAAACAAAACAATTTTAAAAGTTTTTAAATTTCAAAAATTTAGTTATAGTGCCATTATCTTCGTGGACATTAAATAATACCTCATTGTGTATTTTATTAGTAGTATTCTGTGACAATTCCATAAGTGTATAAGATGCATTCTGGACATACTTATCTCTACTTTTACATAACCTTTCCCCCACCTGATCCCTTTCTCTACCAAGTCCTCATTCCACTTTCATGTCTTTTTGTTTTTGTTGTGTGATCCACTGGGTTTAACCAGGGCATGACATACATGGTCATGTGTGTGAAGGATACACTGAAGCATGAGTAACTCACCAAAGGCTATATCAGTGAAGACAATGACTTACTCTTTAGTAGCCTTTGATTGTCATTATTTTCCTTGGGCCCCCAAAACTCCTGCCCATCTATGACTGAATGATAAAAGGTTTGGCCTTGTTTAGGTCCTAGGTAGGCAACCACAGCTGTTGTAAATTCGTAAGATGGTGTTTCAGGGCCCCCTTTCTGTTGCCAGGTTTCTATATTCTTTCCACCACCTCTTCTGATCTTCTCTGAGCCATGAAAGGGGTGATATGAATGTGGTGTTAAAGGTTCCCAATGTTTTTATTTTTATTTTTATAATACTTTAGTAATGGAGCACATTTTTTGGTGTATTTGTTGTCTATTTGTATACCTTTTCTGGAAAAAAATACCTATTCAAATCCTAAATCTGAGGCAGGAGGATTGTTGCATTCAAGACCAGCCTATGAGACCCTGAAAGCTAACCATCAGAAAAAAACCAAACAACCCAATACAAACATGGGTTATAGAACTAAACAAAGAATTCACAACAGAGGAATCTTGAATGGCCAAGAAGCACTTAAAGAAATGTTCAAAGTCCTTGGTGATCAGGGAAATGCAAATCAAAATGACACTGAGATTCCACCGCATACCAATCAAAATAGCTAAGATCAAAAACTCAGATGACAGCACATGCTGCCTAGGATGTGGAGAAAAAGGAACACTCCTCCATTGCTGGTGGGATTACAAACTGGTACAACCACTCTGGAAATCAATCTGGAGGTTCCTCAGAAAATTGGAAATAGTTCTACCTGAAGACCCAGCTATGCCACTCTTGGACATATACCCAAAAGATGCCCCACCATGCCACCAGGGCACATATTCCACTATGTTCATAGCAGCCTTATTTGTGATAGCCAGAAGCTGGAAACAGCCCAGATGTCCCACAATGGAAGAATGGACTCAGAAAATGTGGTTCATTAACACAATGGAATACTGTTCAGCTATTAAGAATGAGGACATCATGAGTTTTGCAGGCAAATGAATGGAACTAGAAAATATCATCCAGAGTAAGGTAACTCAGACACAAAAGGACATGCATGCTATGTACTCACTAATAATCGGATATTAGCCAAAAAAGTACAGAATACCCAGGACACAACCCACAGGACTCAAGAAGATTAACAAGCCGAAAGACCCAAGTGAGGATGCCTCAGTCCTACTCAGGAGGGAGAGAAAGCAGTCATGGGAGTGGGGCAGAGGGAGGGAGGGACCTGGATGGGAGAGGGGACAGGGAGGGAAAGAAGGGAACATGATCAGGTAGTGGGGGGAGCAGGACTGAAGCCCTGAGGGCCAGCAGAAAGAATGGAAACAGAAAACCTCAGGAGTAGGAGGTGGGGGGACCCTCTAGAATGTACCAGAGACCTGGAATTGAGAGACTCTCAGGACTTGAAGGGAAGGACCTAGGATGAAGTCCTCTACAGTGGGGAGATGGAATTTGTAGAGTCTACCATCATCAAGTGGAGGGATGGGGTTGTCATCTCACAGTCAAAAAGCTCTGACCCAAAATTGTTCCTGTCTGAAGGAACTGCAGGGACAAAAATGGAGAAGAGCACGAGAGAAAGGAGGTCCGGTGACAGGTCCAAATTTGGATCCAGCTCAAGAGGAGGCCTGAGGACCTGACACTGTTACTGAAGCTGTGGTGTGCTTGCACACAGGAGCCTAGCATGGCTGCCCTATGAGATGCCCAACAAGCAGCTTAAAAAGTCAGATGCAGATACTAGCACCCAGCTAATGGACAGAAGCTGGGAACCCCTGTGGTTGAATTGGGGAAAATCTGGAGGAAGCTGAAGAGGAGTGTGGCCCCATGGGAAGACCAGCAATCTCAACTGACCTGGACCCCTGAGATCTCTCAGACACTGAGCCACCAATCAGGCAGCATACACCAGCTGAGATTTTATATATATGTGTGTGTGTGTGTGTGTATATGTGTATATGTGTATATGTGTATATGTGTATATGTATGTGTGTATATGTGTATATATATATGTGTATATATATGTATATATATATGTGTATATATGTGTGTATATATGTGTGTGTATGTGTGTGCATACATACACATACACACACACACATACACACACACACATATATATTTACTTATGTGTATATATCTGACACATATACAGCAGAGGATTGCCTGGTCTGGCCTCAGTAAGAGAAGATGCACCCAACCCTCAAGAGACTTGAGGCCCCAGGGAGTGAGGAGGCCTGATGGGGTGGGGTTGGGGTATGGGGACATTCTCGTGGAGACAGGGCAGGGGTGGGGGGAGGAGGTATGGGATGGGGAGCAGTTGGGGCAGGGGTGGGGTCAGGCTGGGAGGGGGATGGAGTCTGGACTGTAAAAAAGGATTAAAGAATAAAAATAAATAAACTGGAAAAAAAAGTTTCCGCAAGATTTGACCAAAAAGAAATTGATGTCATTGTTATAGGATACAAAATGTATTTTAAAATCGTTTTATAAATATGGATATCTTAGCCGGGCATTGGTGGCACATGCCTTTAATTCCAGCACTTAGGAGGCAGAGGCAGGCGGATCTCTGAGTTCAAGGCCAGCCTGGTCTAAAGAGTGATTTCCAGGACAGCCAGGGCTATACAGAGAAACCCCGTCTCTAAAAACAAAACAAAACAAAACAAAGCAAAAAAATACGGTTCTAGACTGTGTTGATTATGTTTGAATGTGAAACTTGTATAATAGTTACTGCCATTTTTTTGCACAAACAGGTCATTATTTGTAAGGGATATTACGGTAACTTATAACACTCAAAAATTATGAAAACAACATCTCAACAAGCAATAAAAAAAGTCAAAATGAAAATAGATTGAATGCAGCAGATGTGAAAACCTTAAGCCCTTATTAATGCAGATATTTTGTTAGGGTAGTTTGTTTTTAACACTGAGTTGTAAGAATTCTTTATGTATTTCAGACAACAGTCCCAGGATCTCCTTTTTAAAGATATCTTGTAACATGTGATCTTCCAAAGGTCTTTAAAATGGCTTACAAAAATAGATAAGAAGAGTCTCAGACACAAAGGGGAGGGAGGATGGGGTGAAGAACTCTTGGAGGGCAGACAGGGAAGGGGGCAACATTTGGAATGTAAATAAATAAATTAAAAACAAAATACCAAGAAAACTTTCTGTTTTAGGGAACTGTGAATAAAAGAAAAGTGGTTTTTGTTGTGTTTTATTTTGTTTATCATCTAAAGCCTGATTGCCTTAGCTGATTGCAAGAGATTAGCTTGGAAAGCAGTTTAACCACTCACTAATACTAGGTAGGTAGTGTGTTTCCAACTTGTGCAGTTTAGTGTTCACTCACATGGAAAACAGTAATTTCAAAATACAGTTTGGTCCAGATCAAACTGTCCTCTGTAACAGACTTTATTATCTGACATACCAGTGAATATAATGGAGCTAGGGCCCAGGGTGTTGTCACCTGCCCCACCCACTGAATTTCCCAACTGAACAGGAAATGCTTGGTTTTTGGGGCTGCAATCACTTGTGGTCACAACTTCTGAGTTTTGCAGACATGTATAGATTACAAAAGACATTCTTAAGCTGCTTGCCAATTTCAGTAAATTCTGAAGAATAAAAATGTTTTGTTTCTGAGTGAGTTTTTAAGCTGCTTCTAAGAACACTGTTCATATAACATTGCACTAAGACCTGAAATGAATGTATAAACATCTTTCCTAACAGTGTGAGCCATTCCTTAAAATGAATTTTGAGTAGTTGAAAAATAGGATGGAAATATTAGAAGATTTTTGAGACAGAGTATCACCATGTATCTCTGGTTGGCGTGTGTGTGTGTGTGTGTGTGTGTGTGTGTGTGTGTGTGTGTATGTGTGTGTGTGTAGCAGATGAGACATGGCACAAAAAAATCAAACCTGGATGGCTGGATGTTGTGGTGCATATCTGTAATCCTAGATATCAACGCAACTGTGAATTGGAACCATCGTGGTTGTGGGACCAGGTGTATTTCATTGTAGCAAAGACAGCTCCAAAAAGCAGAAATCAGAATAGACTGCCCAGTCTGCAGCCACAGGGCCAGACATTGAGGTTGATTTGTTGATATTGTTGTAGGATCTCTAATTCTTCCAATGGTATTTTTGGCAAAATTGTCTTTTTTATGAATTCTTTTTATCCCTTTATCAAAAATCAATTTGCAGTTGGGCTTAATATACGTAACCATACTTTCAGTACTAAGGAAGTAGAAACAATAGGATCACAAGTTTGAAGCTAACCTGGGCTATATAAGAATACCATAACTCAGAAAAAGAAACTATCTGTCATCACAAATTACTATCAACATTGCTACTGTTATGAACATTTTAAAGAATTTTGGTAAGAATGTGGTGAAAGTAGAATCAGTTTTGCATTATGGTCAGGAATTTGAAATTATGTAAACACTAAAAAAATAAGATTCCTTTAAAAACTGAAAATTGAATAATCCTGAGACCTACCAGTTATACTTCTGATCTATACCTAAAATAATTGAAGGCAGACAACTGAAGATAAGTGTGTAAATTTATCTTCCTAGCAGAACTATTCACAGTAGCCAAAAGGGGAGCAAACCAAGTGTCCATGGGTGAAAAAAATACATAAACAAAATATGATACATATTTTATTTTCTACATACCATTATTTCACTTTATAAAGAAAATTCTGACTCCTGCTTCAACTTTGATAATCCTTCAAAGTATTAAAATACACAAAATAATCCTGTTTCAAAGTCTCAAATACAATACAATTTTTCTATGTAAAATTTCTATAAAGGCAGAATGCTCGAGGCCAGAGGGCGGAGGAGGAGAAATGGAAAGCTGTTATTTACAGAAACAAAATTTGGGTTTTTCAAAGATTTACTTTTATCATTTCATTATGTATGTATAGAATGTGGATGCATATACTATGTGTGCAGGTGCTCTTAAAGGCCTGAATAGGGTATGTCATTCCCTAAACCTGGACTTAGCAGGTTGTTGTGTCCTTACTAATATACTATCTCATACCACAGATTTACCACAGATATTTGACTTACTAATTGTAAAATGTTTTCAAGATAAAAAGCTTACCGAATATAAAACAATGAAAGCATTAACTGACAATAAAGTGAAAAATAACATATACCTTAGAGGGAGAAAGCAGTATTTATGCCTCAAGATTCTAGGAAGACAAGTTTCAAAAATGTGAACATATTTTATATATAAAGTTCATACCTGCTTCTGTTGTTTTCAGGGTTGTGTGGAGTAAATGCAATGTACAATGTGCAAAGTAAATGAGGCCATTAAGCTACAAATCGAGCTATCAGAAGAAATATTGTATTTCTATCTTGAAAAATATACTTTATTAATACATTCAGCTTTATGAGATATTTCTCAGATGTTTAGCATATAGTTAAGGTGAATTCTGTGGCAATGTGAAATACTTGTGGTATCAGAATTATAAAGGATGCAATAAAATGAATCCCAGTAGGTATTTTATTTTATTTTAATTAGGTTAGATTAATATAAAGATTTGCTGAGCTAATAAGATTGTTCTTTTCCCTAAGTTCTCCCTCCTCTCGTGTCAAGTTGGAAGAGCAGCTACTTTGTCATTGGCTCATAGTCTTGCAATGCAGGCATCTTATGTTTTGATATGTAGATAATCACTCCCTTGGTGAACAGTGATTAGTATAGAAATGAGTATGGGGATTTCCAAGCCATCCATGCCATGTCTCTGAGCCTAGATTCTGAGAGACAAAGAGATTGTGACTTATGAAAGTGAGTGGTAGGTGTTTGGGGTGTGAAATGCAGTAGGATGTCAGGGCTGAGGGCAAGAATAAATAAAAAGGAAATATTGAGACAATTCATAAACACATTAAATCTTTGTGCGAATTATTATGCTAAGGTCAGGATTTGTTCAAATTGGTTCTGTCTTAAATAGTGCTTTAATCTTTAACAACTGAGAGTATGTACCAATAGAATAGAATTTATGCTTTTGTAAAATTGAATCTGCATAAGAACAGTAAGAAACAGTGAAGGTATTCATTAGCAAATTGTCACATTATTGAAAGTGTTATTGTTGTTATTAAATTTAAAATGTCTAATATGTAGTCATATTTTGATTGCCTGTTTCCTGCCTGACTGGTTGAATTCTTTTTTAGAAGGGAATGAGGAACTTTTAGATTCTTACTGTGATGGACCATAAAATAAATATTTTTCCCTAAATTGCTTTTGCCCAGATATTTTATTATAGTAACAAGAAAAGAAACTAAAACATCTAAAATATCATAACAACTTAAATACCCAAGGAATAGCTTAACCATAGATTGTAACTATGTTTTTGGCTTTTTTTTTTTTTTTTTTTTTTTTGCTTAAAAGCTGTCATTTTATAAGGGTTGTTTTCAATGATCTGGAGGCATACATTCTTGTTCTCTGTTGGACTTTCTAAGACTGCAAATGCTCTGACTTTTTTGGCTTCATGGTTTACTTCTCTAATACAGAGAAGAAATGAGTCATTTTTTTTCCCTACATGATATTATACTTCTCTATTTTCAACTAATGATGTAGGTGCCACAAGACCAAAACTGTCATTATCTAGGACCAAAGTAAAATCAGTGGAGGATCTTATAATGCCTCCCCATACTTTTAAATCTTTAGTTCATTCAGAAATTCTACATTTAACTGAAATGCAACATTTTATGTTAATTGACTTCATTTAGTTTTTCCAGTTTCATTAGCAAAATTGTTGTAGCTACCTTCCAGGAGCTCAGATCATTGAATCATGGCTTGATCATGATGTTAGCTATTGAAGTACTCTGTAAACAACAAGGGTACTTGCTGAAATGTCGCTGGAAAACTTTCTTACATAATACTTGCTTGGGAAAGAGGCTGGAGAAATAGCTGTGTGGTAAATCAAAAGCACTTGACAATTTTACTGAGAACCTCAGTTTAGCTCCAGCATCCACATCAGATGATATGCAACTGCCTGCAACTTCAGTTTGAAAGGATCCAGTGCCCTCTTCTGGACCTCTACAGACATACTCATGCACACACACACACACACACAAATAAATATTAAAAATACCTGTTGCTTATAACTATTTCTTATTGAGACAGGGTCTCAGTACCCCTGGCTGTCCTGGACTTAATAAATTCTTGTTTTATTTTCTTCTCACTTATTCACTTTAGTCACTAAGTTTAGAAATCACTTACCAAAGCCATAAAGCAACAGGCCCTTACTCTATTTGAGATAATGTCCCTAATGTATAACCATTATGGTAATGGCTATCTAAGTCATTCTTTGGGAATTTTGAGGTAACTTTTTCTAGAACAAATTAATTTAAATCACTGTCCTTTTTACTTAGACTTATTCAGCTGCCTAATGGATGACATTTTGATATCAAAGGGACAAATCTTCATTCACAAATCACACTAATAGTACTCTATAAACATGTGTCCTGTACTGACTTACCAGATGCAAAACTTTTTTTTAAGAATTATTTATTTTATGTATGTGAGTACACTGTAACTGTCCTCAGACACACCAGAAGAGGGCATCAGATCCCACTACAGATGGTTTTGAGCCACTATGTGGTTGCTGGGAATTGAACTCAGGACCTATTGGAAGAGCAGTCAGTGCTCTTAACCTCTGAGCCATCTCTCCAGCTCCCAGGTGCTACACTCTTAAGGAAAATGGACTCTTCCATTCCAAGTAGCTATCAATTTCTAATTGCTTCTTAGCTTTCCCTTCTTTATGTTGGGATTTGGTATGACTTGAGTTTACTCAAGTCTTATAATTGCTTCCTTTTGTGTCACAAAGATACTTCTATCTTTCAGTCATCTACCACCTCTGGCTCTTACATTCTTTCTGTCCTTCTTAAGTAATGATTCCTGAGCCTTGGTAGTAGGGCTATAGGTAGATTGTATTAATTACTTTTCCTTTTGCTATGATAAAAATATCTGACAAAAACAAGAGAGGAATGTGGGATGTACTTATTTACTCAAAGTTAAAATAAAGCTAGTAACACATGATGATTTGGGATATGCATGAGCGTTATAACTCTTGATGCAACCCCTCAGGCTCTTCCTGCCATGGCTAATCCTACTTCAGGCTCTGTACCTGGCTCCAGGCCAGAAGGACATTCAACTTGAGGAGACACAGCATCAAGGAGCTAGACTCAGAAACCATGAGGTAAGAGTCAAGGAGGCAGAAGGCTTTAGAGGTCAGCTGGAGGCCATTCTGACGTTCCTAATACAAAACAACCTTTGTGTCACTAACTCCTAGAATGAAGAAACTTATACTATACTATATACTATACTATGCTATGCTATGCTATGCTATGCTATGCTATGCTATGCTATGCTATATACTATACTATACTATACTATACTATACTATACTATACTATACTA
>NW_021605051.1:13489-82392 GCF_004785775.1 Grammomys surdaster | reverse complement strand
TATACTATACTATACTATACTATACTATACTATACTATACTATACTATACTATACTAAAAACACAAAGATGAGCCAACCTACCCAGATCTAGGGTTATCTTTAGCCAATAAAGATGAAAAAATTTCTTTTAAACATAATCAATAAGAAATATGGCTCCCAGGGGCTGGTGAGATGGCCCAGTGTTTAAAAGCAGTGTCCAGGCAGACATGTTAGAGGAGAAGGATCTGAGAGTTCTACATCTTAACCGGAAGGCAGCCAGGAGGAGACTGTCTCCTTAGCTAGGAGGTAGGTCTCAAAGCCCACTCCAACAGTGACACACTTCCTTCAATAATGCCATATCTACTTCAACAAGGTCACACCTCCTAATAGTGCCAGTCCCTGGGGCAAGTATATACAAACCATCACATTCCACTCCCTGACCCCCATAGGCTTATTCAAACACATGAGTCTATGAGGGCCATACCTAGCCATAGCATAATGCAAAATACACTTAGTCCAACTTCAAAAGTCCCATAGTATATAACAGTCTGAACAATGTTACAAGTCCAAAGTTCAAAGTCTTTTCTGAGAATCATTCAATCACTTATAAAATAAAAAAATAAATCCCCTATAAAATAAAAAACAAACAAGCAAGCAAGCAAAACAAAAATACAGTTCACATACCTCCAACACCACAGGATATACATTACCATTTTAAAACATTTTAAAGCACGGAAATTCTGGGCCAAAGCAAGGCCAGAAGCCATCTGGGTAAATTCCAAATTTAGCATATCCATGTCTGATGTCAAAGCTCTCTTCACATCTCCAACTCCTTTCATCTTTATTGACTGCTGTTGGCAGATCTAGCATTCAGCCACAACAAACTTGTTTCTCTTAGGCTGGCTCCACTCCCTATTTGCAGGTTTTCTTAGTAGGTATCCCCCAGTTCTGATATCTCTTAAAATCTCAGAGTATCCAAGACAGCTTTAACTTTACAGCTTCTTGTTCCAGTGTCTTGGATCCACATGTGATCTTCTGGGCTCCTCCAAAGGACTTAGGTCACTTCTCCAGCTTTTCCTTCTGTAGCATTTTGGCTGTGGTTGACTCCACTCTACTGCTGCTGCTGTTCTTGGTGGTTATCACATGGTACTGACATCTCCAATATGCTGTGGTCTTCCCCTGCAACTAGAATTCACTAATAGTATCTCATAGACTGTCTTCATGGTGCCAAGCCTCAACTTCTTTGCAGGACCCCGTTAGTCCTGGGTGATCAACTACAAATGATGCTGCACTTTCACTAGTGACCTTCCCTGGCCTCTTACAGTGCCAAGCCTCAGTTGCTCTCCATGACCCCTTTATGCCTTCAAAACCTGCACCACCTGGGTGACTCTTACACATTACCAAGTCCAGGGGCCAGCAAGAGTCTATCTTTGGAACACAGCTCTCAAAAAACACCTCCCAGAAGATTTCACCTCAGTCATACTGGTCTCTTCTTAGTCACCACTAATTTCTTAGCTCCAGCTAAGCAGAATCAGTTGTCTGAGTAGATCCTTCTATTCTTGACTTTAAAGGCAGAGCCACATGATCAAAGCTGCCAAGTTCTGCAGCATGCTGGAAGTGGAACATGGCCCCTTTGTTCTATTACATTATCACCAGCTATCTGTTCTCCAACTCCTCACTGCCTAGACAGAACAGTTCTGATTGGTCTTTTATTCTGATTGGTCCTAAGTGGAGCTCATGGTTGTGGAATTTCTTTATTATTATTATTATTATTATTATTATTATTTATTTTATTTGTTTACATTCCAGTCATTGACCCCTCCCGTTCCCTCCTCCCACAGTTCCTCATCCCATTCTCCTACCCCTTGCCTCTGAGAGGGTGCCCCCCACCAGACTTTCCCCTTCTCCGGGGCCTCAAGTCTCTCCAGGATTAAGCATATCTTCTCCCAGGGTATCCAAAACAATTTTTAACTTGACAGCTTCTTGTTCTAGTGTCTTGGATCCGCATGTGATCTTCTGGGCTCCTCCAAAGGACTTGGGTCACTTCTACAGCTTTTTCTTCTGTAGTATTTTGGCTCTGAGGCCAGACTAGGCAGTCTCCTACTATATATGTGCCAGGGACCTCAAACCAGCTAGTGTATGCTCCTTGTTGGTGGCTCAGTCTTTGGGCACTCCTTGGGGTCTAGGTTACTTGAGACTGCTGGGCTTCCTATGGGGTCACCCTCCCCTTCAGCTTCTTCAATTCTTCCTCTAATTCAACCATATGGGTTCCCAATATCAGTCCAACTGTTGAGTGTAAGTATCTGCATCTATCTCAATCAGTTCCTGGTAGGGCTTCTCAGAGGACAGCCATGCCAGACTCCCATCTGTAATCATATCATAGCATTGGTAATAGTGTCAGACCTTGATGCCCCCTCCCATGAGATGGACCAGATGGGCTGGTCATTGGACCTCCTTTCTTTCAATCTCTTCTCCATTTTTGTCCCCGCGGTTCTTGTAGACTAGAACAATTCTGGGTCAGAAATTTTGAGTGTAAAGTCCCTCCACTTGAGGCCCTGTCTATCTACTGAAGGTAGACTCTTCAAGTTCCCTCTCCTCAGTGTTGGGCATTTTGGCTAAGGTCATCCCCACTGAGTCCTGAGAATCTCTCACCTCTCAGGTCCTTGGTTCTTTCTAGAAGTGTTGCCTGTGCCCTGGACAGCTCTCCACCCAATCCTACCTGCCCTTGGTGGTTGGGAGTGAGTTGGTGCAGAGTCAACCACGTAGACTCTGGGAGCAGGTGAGAATGCTGCAGCAAGCTCATCTGAGGACTGCTGCAAGCTCCTTTAATACTCTCCACCCACACCTCCATTGGTCCCAAGAAAGCATCTCTTCTAGACAGAGTTCCTGGTTGGTTGTCTTTGTTTGCATTAGCAATCCTTGATCTCTCAGGCAGACCTCAATTAGGTCCTACTGCAGGAATGCTGGTGTCACAGGCAGTCCTCAATTAGGTCCTCCTACAGGAGATGTTTTTGCAGCTGCACAGCCCCAGCATTTACATAGAGGCAGCCCCATCATTCCTGCTACATAAAGCCCCCCCAACTTCCCACTCCATGAGGATGCATATTTCCATTCATTCTTCTGGCCCTCTGGGCTTCTCTCCTGTCCCCCACCCCCACCTCATACCTGATCCTGCTCCCCTTTTCCCCTCCTCTCCTCACTTCCACCCAGGTCCCTCCCTCCCTTCCTCTGGCTCCTATGATTATTTTGTTCCCCCTATTAAGTGGAATTGAAGCATCCTCACTTGGGCCTTCCTTTTTGTTAAAATTCTTACTGTGTGTGGGTTGTATCCTAGATATTCTTTATTTTTTGGCTAATATCCACTTATCAGTGAGTACACACCATGCATGTCCATTTGGGTCTGGGTTACCTCACTCAAGATGATATTTTCTAGCTCCATTCATTTGCCTGCAAAATTCATGATGTCTTCATTTTTAATAGCTGAATAGTTTTCCATTGTGTAAATGAACCACATTTTCTATATCCATTCTTCTGTATCCTTCTGTATCCATGATTTCTGTATCATTCTCTTTTTTTTCTAGCTTCAGGGTATTACAAATAAGGCTGCTATGAGCATGATGGAGCATGTGTCCTTGTGGTATGGTGGAACATTTTTTTGGGTGTGTGCCCTGGAGTGGTATAGCTGGGTCTTCAAGTCTATTTCCAGTTTTCTAAGGAACCACCAGATTGATTTCCAGAGTGGTTGTACCAGTCGGCAATCCCACCAGCAATGGAGGAGTGTGCTGTCACTTGAGTTTTTTATTTTAGCCACTCTGATTGGTGTGAGATAGAATCTCAGGGACGTCTTGATTTGCATTTCTGATTACTAAGAACTTTGAACATTTCTTTAATTGTTTCTTGACCATTCAAGATTCTTCTGTTGTGAACTCTCTGCTTAGTTCTATATCCCATTTTTAATTGGGTTATTTGGGTTTTGGGAGTTAACTTCTTGAGTTCTTTATATATTTTGGACACTAGCCCTCTATCAGATATAGGGTTAGTGAAGATTATTTCCCATCTGTAGGTTGATGATTTGTCCTACTGATGGTGTCTTTTGCCTTTCAGAAGCTTTTCAGTTTCTTGAGGTCCCATTTATCAATCCTTGATCTTAGAGCCTGAGTAACTGGAGTTCTGTTCAGGAGATTTCCCCCTGTGCCAGTGAGTTGGAGGATCTTTCCTGCTTTTGCTTCTGTTAAATTCAGTGTATCTGGTTTTACATTGAAGTCCTTGATCCATGTGAACTTGAGCTTTGTGCAAGGTGATAAATATGGATCTAGTTTTATTCTTCTACACGCAGACCACCAGTTAGACCAGCACTATTTATGAAAGATGCTTTCTTTTTTCTACTGTATATTTTTGGCTTTTTTGTCAAAGATCAAGTGTCCATAGGTCTGTGGATTTACCTCTGGGTCTTTGATTCCATTCCATTGATCAACCTGTCTGTCTCTGTACCAATACCATGCAGATGCTTTGTTTTGTTTGGTTTTATCACTATTGCTTTGTAATACAGTTTGAGGTCAGGATGGTGATTCCCCCAGAAGATCTTTTATTGTTAACAATTGTATTGGCTATCCTGGGTTTTTTGGTTTTCCATATAAAGTTGAGAATTGCTCTTTCCATGTCTGTGAAGAATTGTGTTGGAATTTGATGGGGATTGCATTGAATGTGTAGGTTGCTTTTGGTAAAATGACCATTTTCACTATGATTATCCTACCAATCCATGAGCATTGGAAATCTTTCTATCTTCTGATATTGTCTTCAATTTTTCTTTTCAGAGATTTGAAGTTCTGGTTGTACAGATCTTTCACTTGTTTAGTAAGAGTCATACCAAGATATTTTATACTATTTGTGGCTATTGGGAAGGGTGTTGTTTCCTAAATTCTTTCTCAGCCTGTTTATCATTTGTATAAAGGAAGGCTACTCATTTGTTTGAGTTAATTTGTTGACCACACCATTTTGCTGAAGTTCCTTATCAGCCTAGGAGTTTTCTGGTGGAATTTTTGGGATTGCTTATGTATAATATCAGATTATCTGCAAATAGTGATACTTTGACTCTTTCCTTTCCAATTTGTGTCCCCTTGATCTCCTTTTGTTGTCTAATTGCTCTAGCTAAAACTTCAAGTACTATATTGAATAAATAGGGAGAGAGTGGGCAGCCTTGTCTCTTTTTTTAGTGGGATTGGCTCTAGTTTGTCTCCATTTAATTTGATGTTGGCTGTTGGTTTGCTATATTTTGCTTTTCTTTATGTTTAGTTATATGTCATGAATTCCTGACCTCTCCAAGACTTTTAATATGAAGGACTGTTGTATTTTGTGGGAGGCTTTTCCAGCATCTAATGAGATGATCATGTGGCTTTTTTCCCTTGAGTTTGATTATGTAGGATATTACCTTGATGGATTTTCATATATTGAACCATCCCTGCATCCTTGGAATGAGCCTACCTGATTGTGGTGAATGACAGTTTTGATATGCTTTTGGTTTGGGTTTGCAAGAATTTTATTGAGTATTTTTGCGTTGATATTCATAAGCAAAATTTGTCTGAAGTTCTCTTTGTTGGGCTTTGTGCAGCTTAGGTATCAGCATAACTGACTTCATAGAATGAATTAGGTAGTATTCCTTCTGTTTCTATTTTGTGGAATAGATTGAAAAATATTGGTATTAGGTCTTCTTTGAAGGTCTGATAGATTTCTACACTAAAACCCATTTTTTAGTTGAGGGGTTCATAATATTTCTATTATATTTCTATTTCCTTAGGGGTTATGGGACTGTTTAGTTTAACAGGTCTTGATTTAACTTTGGTATTTGGTATCTGTCTAAAAAATCATCCATTTTATCTAGGTTTTCCACAGTATAGGCTTTTGTAGTAAGTTCTGGTGATGTTTTGAATTCCCTCAGTTTCTGTTGTTATGTCTCCCTTTTAATTTCTGATTTTGTTAATTTGGATACACTTTCTGTGTTCTGTAGTTTGGCTAAGGGTTTATCTATCTTGTTAATTTTCTCAAAGATCCGGCTCTTGGTTTTGTTGATTCTTTGTATTGTTTTCTTTGTTTCTAACTGGTGGATTTCAGCCTGGAGTTTTACTGCTTCCTGCCATCTACTCAGCTTGGGTGTGTTTGATTCTTTCTGTTCCAGAGCTTTCAGGTGTGCTGTTACATTGTTTATATAGTTTCTCTTCAATTTCTTTATGAAGGCACTTAGTGCTATAAATTTTCCTCTTAACATTGCCTTCATTGTTTCCTATAAGTTTGGGTATGCTGTGTCTTCATTTTCACTGAATTCTATGCAGTCTTTGATTTCTTTTTTTATTTCTTCCCTGACCAAGTTATCATTGAGCAGAGAGTTGTTCAGTTTCCATGAGTATGTGGGATTTCTTTAATTTTTGTTGTTATTGAAGTCTAGTTTTAGTCTGTGGTGATCTGATATGCATGGGATTATTTCAGTGTTTTTGTATCTGTTGAGTCTTGTTTTGTGTCCCATTATATGGTCAGTTTTGGAGAAGGTACCATGAAGTGCTGAGAAGAAGGCATATTCTATTGTTTTGTGGTGAAATCTCTGTAGATATCTATTAAATCCATTTGGTTCATTACTTTCGTTAGTTTCTTTTTTTAACATTATTTTTTATTGGATATTTTATTTACATGTCAGATGCCATCCCCTTTCCCCATTTCCCCTCCCTAGAAAACCCCTAACCTACCCCCCCTCCTTTTTGCTTTTATACCATTTTAATTACATGAAAGTATTAAGGTCAGTTCTAGGTTGAGAAACTAGCAATAAAATAGATGCAAAGAGTCAAGGAACAAGCAAGACAATTAACCTATATCTCTGTTTAGTTTCTTTTTCAATGACCTGTCTATTAGTGAGAGTAGGGAGTTGAAGTTTCCTACTATTATTTTGTGAGGTTCGATGTGTGTTTTTTAGCTTTAGTGACATTTCTTTTAAATATGTAGGTGTCCTTGCCTTTGAGAAATAGATATTCAGAATTGAGACTTCCTCTTGATGGATTTTTCCTTTGATGGATATGAAGTGTCCTTCCCCATCTCATTTGATAACTTTTGGTTGAAAGTCTATTTTATTGGATATTAGAATGGCAAATCCAGATGTTTCTTTCCACCAATTGCTTGGAAAACTTTTTCAAGACTTTTACTCTGAGGTAGTGTCTGTTTTTGTTACTGATGTGTGTTTCCTGTATCCAACAAAATGCTGGGTCCTGTTTAAGTATCTTAAGTTTAAGTCTGTTAGCTTGTGTCTATTTATTGGGGAATTGAATCCATTGATGCTCAGAGATATTAAAGACAGATGATTGTTAGTTCCTCTTATTTTTGATGCTGGAGGTAGTATTATGTGTGTTTGATTCTCTTCTTTTGGGTTTGTTGTAAAATATTTAATTTCTTGTGTTTTCTTGGGTGTTATTTCCTTCTAGGACTCTCTGTAAGGCTGGATTAGTAAAAAGATATTATTTAAATTTGGTTTTGTCATGGAATATCTTGGTTTCTCCATCTATGATGGTTGAGAGTTTTGCTGGGAATAGTATCCTGGACTGGCATTTGTCTTCTCTTAGGATCTGAATGACATCTGTCCAGAATCTTGTGACTTTTAGAGTCTCTGTTGAGAATTCTGGTATAATGCAGTTAGGTCTGCCTTCAGTAGGGCAGTGGGCCAAGTGTACTGGGCACTGTCTAGTGTGTTGGGAAGCCAAGTAGAACTTTTAGTGTCACGCCATGGGAAAAGCCAGAGCTTGAGTAGATTATAATGTCCTGGGTGAATAAAGCTCCATAAAGAACCACAATCATGTATTTCTCCTATGACAATTGTGTTTCTCCCTCAGTCCATGATTTTCCCAGGGGATGAAGTATAACAAATTGAAAATCATTCCGACCTCATTAAAAAAAAAAAGGCAAGTCCTTTAGATAAGATGAAATTCACTGAAGTCCTTCCCAACACATTGAACAGTAGAAGAGCTCCTAAGGAAAAAAATTAAACCCTGAATTTTGAGTTATACCAGGTGAGTCTGAATTATGGATTTTCATGTGTTTATAGAAGAGCAGATTTACACAAAAATCTAAATTTCCTTTTATGCGTTTGCATTAATTTAGATCAAATCAGAGTAATTAGTGTTTGTTTTTTTTTTTTACCTAGAGAAACATCATTTCCTTGTGCTAGAATCTTTCAAGACACCCACTTTCCCCCCAAACTTTTCCAGGATATGTCTGGAAACCACATTGGCAGAGCTCAAAATCTTTGCTTCCTCCTAATCATAATGTCGAATCCAGTTATCTCTAGGAATGACTGTTCAGCTGGTAAGTTTAAAAACTCAGTTATTTTCACCCAAAATTTGAATATGATCACAAAGCTATGCTTAATCACATTTTAAATGGAGAATAATTAAACACATTTACCTACAAAAATATATTAAAAATGTTAAATCATTACCTATCTTGCATACAGAATAGTAAAGAGAGCTGAGAACAAATACAGATAACTGACTCATCTTTTCCAATGCTCAAGGAGTGAAGGTAAATAGTCTTAGGCTTTTAAATCTATTCTTATTTAAAATGAGGCTACTTAAAACATTTTCATTGTTAATTTGTACATTTTGTTCAAATGTCTAGGTAGTATACGTGCATTGTTTCTATTGCTGTTTTCATTTTAAGAACTACTCTTAATTCTTTATAATTTTCTTATAGACTTTTATGAGTTAATGTAGTCTTTTTAAATGCATATTTAGAATTCAGTTTGAGTAACTGAATTTTGACATTTCTTCTTTTGTAATACAAAAATATGGAACAATAAAATTACATGTAATAATGTTTTGGTTACAGAGATCACACAAAGTTATCTCTGTTTATTTGCATATAATTTAGTTCAAATTATGTGACTACCTTAGATAAAAAAAATTCTTAAATTTAATATACTAGAATTTTCATGTAGTCATACTGATTCTTAATTTAATTAAAATCTGATTGCACAGTTTGAGGTTTTTAAAGTAATTTTTCTTTGTGGTTTGTTAATTTGTTCATAGTCATTAGTGATCCACATAAACATCAAAAAAAATGTGTGTTGGTCTATGCATATAACATGTAAACTCATTTATAAAATTTTAACCCTTCTAATACATTTATTTATATTTTCTATTTATTCTATCAATTTCTATCAAAAAAGCATGCATTTTCTAATGATATTTATAAATATATTTCTGACACCAGGTTTGTGTGTTTTGTTTCAAATTTTGCTTCAACATTGAATTTGTTACTATAAACTTCAGATGCTGATGAATTTAGTTGTAAATTATTTTCTTTTTCTATTTGTTCCATATTTGATGATATTTATGTTATATTATTATGGCTATATCAGTTTTCTGCTTATCCATCCATTTGTGACATCTGTCTTAGCACTTAATTGGGTATTTTATAAAGTTTACTAACTTTAATCTTTTTTGTTAAAGTGTTCAATTATTATTTATTTGTTAATTCATTTTATATTTAAATGTTTTATATGATTATAGTCATATATAATCTAAGTACATACTATTTTGTTATATGTATTCAGTATGAAAATGGTGAATAAGGCTAATCAGCATATACATAAATGCCAAAACATATATTTCTTCTGCCTGTTCAACTGTAACTTTGTATAATTAGACCAACATCCTTCCATTCCTTCCAACTTTTAATCTCAAGTAAGTATTGTTATTATCTCTACTTCAGCAATTGTCTTATAGTCTACATATTGCTAAAGATGTACAGTATTTTTCTTTATGTATAGAGACTTACAATTTGATGCAGAATATTTTAAATTCATATGTATGGTGATAGAATTTTTACACATTCAAACCATAAGAACCTTAAATCAGTATGATACAGACATCTATACTCTTAATTTTTCATCAAAAGATAGATGGTTAAAATGCAGTATACACACAAATAAATGCTATTCAGTGCATTTATTTTGATGTAAGTATTAATGTTTGAATTTTGTTTTCTGTTTGACCAATGTGTCCTTTAATAGCCCCTATTTTTTCTTTTTATAAATTAAGTATTATTCATATTTCATTTTATCCATACATTTTCCTTACCAAATTTATTTTGACCTGATGATTTCATGATTAGCAGTATGACTCTAACATATCAAAGGTTACATTCAATGATATGTCATTTTCCATAATATAGAAACATATAGTTCATTACATAGTTCATCATAGTAATATTCATTGATATTTCAAAAATAATTATCACACATTTCAATTTTCTTATATATTAATCTAGAATAGTTTTAACACATTTTTATAATAAAATTAGGTTTGTAAGGAAATGAAATAGAAAATCTAAAAGTCTTTATATTTGCCCCAATATGTAATATGCCTGTTGCCTTAATTTTTATGCATAACCTTTAATATTTAATTTTAATCTTTAAATATATTTGAAGAATATGATGTTTCTAGTATCAGAAAAAAAATTTTGTTGAACTTTAAATTCCTAAAAATATTTTTTACCATTAAAGTTTACTTTTATTTTTCATCTTTTGGAACACAAAAGGTAAAAGTGTTTATTTTGGTTCCTAATTCAAGATTATTGTCCATCATGACAATGGAGTGATGGTAGCAGGAGCTTGAGGAAGCCTGTATCTGCAGGCAGGAAGATAAAGGTGATGGATGTTGATATTCAGGTAGCCTTCTTTTTATATAGTCTGGAATCTATCCCCATCAAATGGTGCTGTCGACTCTTAGGGTGAGTCTTCCCATTTCAATTGAGCAAATGTAGAAAACCCCTCACAGGTATCCTACAGAGGTTCATGGGAGAATCTAGATCCTGTTGACAATCAGTAATAACTATCATAGCTCCTCATAAATATCATCAATGTTTATTCATCTGAAGAAATGTTAAGATAGCCTTAACTGTAAGGGGCTAATTGATGTACGTAGATTCTAGGTGAGGAATTTTCTTTATTGAGAAACTATATACATCATCCCATTACTTTTGTTGTCATTATTTCCCATGATAATTAACAGGATGCTTACAAGTAATGAACTCAATTTTCTGGTTGATTTATTAATTTATTTATATAATCAATGTTGATATTTTTGCCTTTGTATATCTATCTTCCCATTTTTAATTGTGAATTTTTAAAATTTCTTTGATCTGTAAATTTTATTTTTAACAAATTAAAAATTATAAGCATTATTTGTTAAAAAAAACTATGTCTAACATAATTAACATGCTGGGATAACAATTAAAGGTACTTCTTTTGTTTTAGAAAAGTAATGAGTTAATGATACATTCCTGGATGTGTATCACTTTTTTTGGTCATCTTCACCCCATTATCCTCTCATGTACCTCCCTTCTGATCCCTGTTATTATCCTACATTTAGCTTGAGAAAAGAATCCTTTCCTCTGCTCATTTATGCTTTCTTGCTTATCTGTGCTATTTATTACACAGCAGAGAAAAATAAGGAGAGAAGTAGCTGAATTTTTCCACATGCCCTTTCATCTTATAAAACATTCTTCTGGGGAGTGAAACAGATTTGTAAGTATAATTGATATCAAACTTTTAATGCTAAAAATTCTACTACTTTAAACATTTTAGTAAAGTCAATATATTCCTTTTTATATAACCTGATTGGGCTATTTATTTCTATTTACTATATAAAGTTCATGATATCATTTGATAACATTATCCCACATTTGGTAACTGTTTTTAATACCTCTTTACAAAAGGTAAATTATTTTAAAACCCCCTTTATAAAACTTACTATTAACTTTCCAGTTTGCAAGATGTCATTCACCCTATAATATCATATTCCCAAAATGTCAATGAGAATTGAATAAAACAAATAATTACTTAAATTTTTATAGGTTCACAAAATTAGAAGAGAGTAAATAAGAGAGAAAATAAGTAAGCGAAGAAATAATAGTTTCCCTTATATTTTCCCAGACAGGAAACACAATGACTGATACAGTAGCCAACACAACAGAATACATGGAATTCTTGCTCATGGGATACCCAGATGAACATGTGCTGCAGACATTGTGTGCCACAGTTTTCTTCTTGATTTACTTGGGAGCACTAGTGGGAAACTTCCTCATTATCACCATTACTACTATAGACCAGCATCTACAGTCCCCAATGTATTTCTTTCTGAAGAATTTGTCCCTGATTGATATCTGTTATATTTCTGTCACTGTTCCCAAATCCATCATGAACTCTGTAACTAACACCCATTCCATCTCCTTCCTGGGATGTGTTTTACAAGTTTTCTGTGTTATATTTTTAGCAGGCACTGAATTTGCCCTGCTTTTGGTGATGTCCTATGACCGCTATGCTGCCATTTGCTTCCCTCTGCACTATGAGGCCATAATGAATAAAGATGCCTGTGTTCAGATGGTGGCAGCAGCATGGTTCAGTGGGTGTATCTATGGGTCTGTTCATGCCATAGGAACGTTTTCTGTCCATTTCTGTGGTTCAAATGTAGTGTATCAGTTCTTTTGTGATATCCCATCACTTCTTAGACTTGCTTGTTTTGGAGACCAAATTCTAGAATATGTGTTTATTATTACTAGCTGTTGTTTCGCATTCGCATGTTTTATATTGATGGTTATTTTGTATGTTCACATTTTCTCTATAATCCTAAGAATTCCTTCTATAAAAGGAAGGTTTAAAATTTTCTCTACCTGTATACCCCATCTTACTGTGGTGACCTTATTTCTCTCTTCTGGATTTGTTGCATATTTAGGTTCAACAGCAAAATCCTCATCATCACTGAACCTCTTTATGTCAATGTTCTACTCTCTGTTACATCCCAGCCTGAATCCTGTGATTTATAGCTTCAGAAATTCAGATGTAAAAGTGGCCCTACACAACATTTTTGTTCAAAAAATGACCACACGCCTCTAAATATTGAAAATATTGGCTACTGTGAAGCAAACTATATCAAATTATCTGTTAATTCAAACATATAAAAAAATTATTTGGTATATGCTATACTATATTGCTCTAACAAATAAAAAGATTCACTGTATAATGTTATTTGAGACTGAAAACCTATAATAAAATTATTTGGTGTATACTATAGTATCTTGCTCTAACAAAAAAAAGATTCACTGTATAATGTTATTTGGGACTGAACATTAGAGGATTTTAAAATTATAAATTCAGTGGAAATCTTCCAAATATTATTTCTATATCAATAGATTATAGGTTTAGAATAATATTTTTCATTTCATAGCCATATACTTACCAATACCAGTCTCATTAGATTTAGTTTTCTTTTTTGGTAATGTATCTCAAATATAAATATTTTATGATACATTCTTTTAATAATTTTCCTAATTTTCCATTTTCCTAATTTTATCACTGTAACAGTTAAAATAAAAGTCCTTAGAGTGAAGAAATTCTAGAATATTTTTCTTCTTTGCTTTTATTTAAAATGGGAAATATATCAAAAGAATTTAGAGATTAATTTATTTGTTAAATAAAGACATTTCATGTTATAAACTTGTAAATACAATATTTTTACCTATATTTCTTTTTCTTAATTTTTTATTGGATGTTTTATTTACATTTCATATGTTGTCCCCATACCCCATCCCCCAGCCATCCAGGAACCCCCTATCCCCTCACCCCTCCTCCTTCTTCTCTGTGGATGTAACCCCTAAACACACCCCCACTTCCACCTCCCCACCCTCAAAATTCCCACTCCCTGGGGCGTCCAGCCTTCATGAGGTCAAGGATCTCTTCTTCCACCTATGCCCAGCAGGGCCCTCCACTCTTAAGTATTCAGTTGAAGCCCTGGATCCCTCCCTAAGTGCTCCCAGGCTGGTAGTTTAGTCCCTGGGAGCAGTGGTTGGTTGGTATTGTTGCTCTCCTCATGGGGCCACAAACCCTTTCAGCTCCTTCAGTCTTCACTCTAACTCCTCCATTGTGAACCCCATTATCAGTTCAATGGCTAGTTGTGAGCATCTGCCTCTGAATATGTCAGACTCTTGAAGACCTCTAAGGAGACATCCATATCAGGCTCTTATCAGCATGCACTTCCTGACTTCCACATCAGCATCTACCTTTGGTGACTGCACATGGGATGGATACTCAGGTGGAATGGTCTTCAGATGGCCCCTCCTTCAGTTTCTGTCCCTCACTTTGTCTCCATATTTGCTCCCTTGAGTATTTTGTTGCTCCTTCTAAGAAGGACCGAATCACCCCCACTTGGTCTTCCTTCTTTATGACCTTCATGTGGCCTGTGAGTTGCATCTTGGGCATTTCAAGGTTCTGGGCTAATATCCAATAATCAGTGAGTGAATACCATGTGTGTTCTTTTGTGATTGGTTTACTTCACTCAGGATGATAATTTCTAGTTCCATCCATTTACCTAGGAACCTCTCGAATTCATTGTTTTTAATAGCTGAGTAATACTCCATTGTGTAAATATACCACATTTTTTGAATCCATTCCTCGGTTGAAGGACATCTGGGTTCTTTCCAGCTCCTGGCTATTATAAATAGGGCTGCTATGAACATAGTTGAGCATATGTCCTTGTTATATGTTCCAGCATCTTCTGGGTATATGCCTAGGAGTGGTATAGCTGGGTCCTCAGGTAATGCTATGTCCAATTTTCTGAGAAACCACCATACTGATTTCCAAAGTGGTTGCACCATCTTGCAGTCCCATCAACAATGGAGGAGTGGTCCTCTTTCTCCACACCCTCGCCAGCATCTACTATCACCTGAGTTTTTAATCTTAGCCATTCTGACTAGTGTGAGATGGAATCTCAGGGTTGTTTTGATTTGCACTTCCCTGATGACTAAGGATACTGAACATTTCTTTAGGTGCTTCTCAGCCATTCGAGTTTCCTCCATTGAAAATTCTTTGTTAAGCTCTATACCCCATTTTTTAATAGGGTCATTTGGTTGTCTGGAGTCTAATTTCTTGAGTTCTTTGTATATATTGGATATTAGCCCTCTATCAGATGTAAGATTGGTAAAGATCTTTTCCCAATTTGTTGGTTGTCGTTTTGTCCTATTGACAGTGTCCTTTGCCTTACAGAAACTTTGCAATTTTATGAAGTCCCATTTGTCAATTCTTGATCTTAGAGCATATGCCATTGGTGTTCTGTTCAGGAACTTTTCCCCTGTGCCCAAGTATTCGAGGCTCTTCCCCACCTTCTCTTCTATTAGTTTAAGTATATCTGGATTTATGTGGAGGTCCTTTATCCACTTAGACTTGAGCTTTGTACAAGGAGATAAGAATGGATCAATTTTCATTCTTCTACATGTTGTCCTCCAGTTGAACCAGCACCATTTATTGAAAATGCTGTCCTTTTTCCACTGGACAGTTTTAGCTCCTTTGTCAAAGATCAAGTGACCATAGGTGTGTGGGTTCATTTCTGGGTCTTCAATTCCATTGATCTTCCTGCCTGTCTCTGTACCAATACCAAGGAGTTTTTATCACTATTGCTCTGTAGAACAGCTTGAGGTCAGGGATGGTGATACCTCCAGAAGTTCTTTTATTGTTGAGAATAGTTTTCGCTATCCTGGGTTTTTTGTTATTCCATATGAATTTGAGAATTTCCTTTTCTAACTCTGTGAAGAATTGAATTGGGATTTTAATGGGGATTGCATTGAATCTGTAGATTGCTTTTGGCAAGATGACCATTTTTATTATATTAATCCTGCAAATCCATGAGCATGGGAAATCTTTCCATCTTCTGAGATCTTCTTCGATTTCTTTCTTCAGAGACTTGAAGTTCTTGTCATACAGGTCTTTCACTTGCTTGGTTAGATTCACACCAAGGTATTTTATATTATTTGCAACTATTGTGAAGGGTGTCATTTCCCTAATTTCTTTTTCAGTCTGTTTATCTTTCATGTAGAGGAAGGCTACTGATTTGTTTGAGTTGATTTTATAACCAGCCACTTTGCTGAAGTTGTTTATCAGGTTTAGGAGTTCTCTGGTGGAAGTTTTGAGGTCACTTAAGTATACTATCATATCATCTGCAAATAGTGAGATTTTGACTTTTTCCTTTCCTATTTGTATCCCTTTGACTTCTTTTTGTTGTCTAATTGCTCTGGCTAGGACTTCCAGTACTATATTGAATAGGTAGGGGGAGAGTGGGCAGCCTTGTCTAGTCCCTGATCTTAGTGGGATTGCTTCAAGTTTCTCTCCATTTAGTTTGATGTTGGCTACTGGTTTGCTGTAAATTGCTTTTACTATGTTTAGGTAGGGGCCTTGAAATCCTGATCTTTCCAAGACTTTTATCATGAAGGGATGTTGAATTTTGTCAAATGCTTTCTCAGCATCTAGTGAGATGATCATGTGGTTTTTTTTCTTTGAGTTTGTTTATATAGTGGATTACATTGATGGATTTCTGAATATTGAACCATCCCTGCATTCCTGGGATAAAACCTACTTGATCATGATGGATGATTGTTTTGATGTGTTCTTGGATTTGGTTTGCTAGAATTTTATTGAGTACTTTTGTATCGATGTTCATAAGAGAGATTGGTCTGAAGTTCTCTTTCTTTGTCGGGTCTTTGTGGGGTTTGGGTATGAGTTCTGTTTCTATTTTGTGGAATAGTTTGAAGAGAATTGGTATTAGGTCTTCCTTGAAGGTCTGATAGAATTCAGCACTAAAACCATCTGGTCCTGGGCTTTTTAAGTGGGGAGACTTTTAATGACTGCTGCTATTTCCTTAGGGGTTATGGGACTATTTAGATGTTTTATCTGCTCCTGATTTAACTTTGGTACTTGGTATCTGTCTAGGAAGTTGTCCATTTCATCCAGGTTTTCCAGTTTTGTTGAGTATAGGCCTTTGTAGTAGGATCTGATGATTTTTTAAAATTTCTTCAGTTTCCGTTGTGGATACCGTCTCTGTGCCCTCTGGTTAATCTGGCTAAGGGTTTATCTATCTTGTTGATTTTCTCAAAGAACCAGCTCCTTTTGTTGATATTTTGTATTGTTCTTTCTGTTTCTATTTGGTTGATTTCGTCCCTGAGTTTGATTATTTCCTGCCTTCTACTCCTCCTGGGTGTATTTGCTTCTTTTTGTTCTAGAGCTTTTAGTTGTGCAGTCAACTTGTTAGTGTGTGATATCTCCAGTTTCTTTTTGTAGGCACTTAGAGCTATGAGTTTTCCTCTTAGCACTGCCTTCATGGAGTCCCATAAGTTTTGGTATGATGTGTCCTCATTTTCATTGAATTCTAAAAAGTCTTTAATTTCTTTCTTTATTTCTTCCTTGACCAAGTCATCATTGAGTAGAGGGTTGTTCAGTTTCCATGTGCATGTGGGTTTTCCATTGGTTTTGTCATTATTAAAGACCAGTCCTAGTCCGTGGTGATCTGATAAATGCAAAGGATTATTTCAATCTTTTTGTATCTGTAGAGGCCTGTTTTGTGACCAATTATATGCTCTATTTTGGAGAAGGTACCTTGAGGTGCTGAGAAAAAGGTATATTCTTTTGTTGTAGGATGAAACGTTCTATAGATGTCTGTTAAGTCCATTTGGTTCATAACTTCTGTTAATGTCAAAGTGTCTCGGTTTAGTTTCTGTTTCCATGATCTGTCCATTGCTAAGAGTGGGGTGTTGAAATCCCCCACTATTATTGTGTGAGGTGTAATGTGTGTTTTGAGCTTTAGTAAAGTTTCTTTTATGTATGTAGGTGCCCTTGCATTTGGAGCATAGATGTTCAGAATTGAGAGTTCACCTTGGTAGATTTTTCCTTTGATGAGTATGAAGTGTCCTTCCTTATCTTTCTTGATTAATTTTGGATGAAAGTTGATTTTATTTGATATTAGAATGGCTACTCCAGCTTGTTTCTTGGGACCACTGCCGGAAAAATTGTTTTCCACCCTTTTATTCTGAGGTAGTGTCTGTCTTTGTCACTGAGGTGCGTTTCTTGTATGCAGCAAAATTCTGGGTCTTGTTTGTGTATCCAGTCTGATAGTCTGTGTCTTTTTATTGGGGAATTGAGACCATTGATGTTAAGAGATGTTAAGGAAAAATGATTGTGGCTTCCTGTTATTTTTGTTATTAGAGGTAGAATTATGTTTGTATAGTTTTCTTCTTTTGGGGTTGTTGGAAGATTACTTCCTTGATTTTTCTAGGTTGTAGTTTCCCTCCTTGTGTTGGCATTTTCCATCAGTTATCCTTTGAAGTGCTGGGTTTGTGAGTAGATACTGTGCAAATTTGGTTTTGTCATGGAATATCTTGGTTTCACCATCTACAGTGATTGAGAGTTTTGCTGTGTATAGTAATCTGGGCTGGCAATTGTGTTCTCTTAGGGTCTGTATGATGTCAGTCCAGGCTCTTCTGGCTTTTATAGTCTCTGGTGAAAAGTCTGGTGTAATTCTTATAGGTCTGCCTTTATATGTTACTTGACCTTTTTCCCTTACTGCTTTTAGTATTTTTTCTTTGTTTTGTGCATCTGATGTTTTGATTATTATGTGACGGGAGGTATTTCCTTTCTGGTCTAGTCTATTTGGTGTTCTGTAGGCTTCTTGTATGTTTATGGGCATCTTGTTCTTTAGGTTAGGGAAGTTTTCCTCAATAATTTTGTTGAAGATATTTACTGGCCCTTTAAGTTGGGACTCTTCATTCTCATCTATACCTATTATCCTTAGGTTTGGTCTTCTCATTGTGTCCTGGATTTCCTGGATGTTTTGAGTTAGGAGTTTTTTGCATTTTGCATTTTCTTTGACAACTGTGTCAATATTTTCCACCGTATCTTCTGCATTTGAGATTCTCTCTTCTATCTCTTGTATTCGGTTGGTGATGCTTGCGTCTATGACTCCTGATCTCTTTCTTAGGTTTTCTATCTCCATGGTTGTCTCCCTTTGAGCTTTATTTATTGTTTCTATTTCCATTTTCAGATCCTGAATGTTTTTGTTTAATTCCTTCTTTGTGTTTTCTTGCATTTCTTTAAGGGATTTCTGTGATTCCTCTTTAAGGGCTTCTACCTGTTTACTTGTACTCTCCTGTATTTCTTTAAGGGAGTTACTTATGTCCTTCATATAATCCTCTATTATCATCATGAGAAGTGATTTTAATTCTGAATCCTGCTTTTCAGGTGTGATGGGGTGTTCAGGGCTTGCTATATTGGGAGAACTGAGTACTGATGATGCCAAGAAACTTTGGTTTCTGTTGCGTATGTTCTTGTGCTTGCCTTTCACCATCTGGTTAACTCTAGTGTTACCTGCCCTCACTGTGTAAGACTGGAGTCTGTATTTCCAGTTATCTTGCTTTTTGCAGAGCTCCTCAGAGTCCACATGTCTCTGTGGTCTTATGATCCTAATCTCCTAGGTGGAAGAACTCCTGGGACTCTGGCTACCTCTTGGATCTGGAAATCCTTCGGCTGTGGGTGCAGTGGTTCCTCTAGGATGGTTCAGGATATGATGTCTCCCAAGTGCAAACCACCTTGGTGTCTGCTGCTCTGAGTGCAGTGGCTCCTCTAGGATGGCTCAGGATTCAGCATCTCCACAATAGCAGACCAATTCTGTGTCTGCCCCAGCCCAAAGGAGCAGGCAGGGGCCTTTACCTATATTTCTAAGAATTGTGCCTGGAGTATGTTGATAGTAATTGACAAAAACCAATCAAATAACGATAGTATTAAGAATGTTAATAATATAGATTTTTAGGTAATGAGGTGAAAGATTGCAGAATTTTTTAAATCGAAAGAGTAAAATGTCACATTAGAAAGTGCTTGTGTGTAAGTCTGTCAGTCAAGAAATAGCAATTTCATTGAATCTGTAGATTGCTTTAGGTAAGACGGCCATTTTTACTATGTTAATTGTAGTGATCCATGAGCATGGAAGATCGTTCCATCTTCAGCGGTCTTCTTCGATTTCTTTCTTCAGAGACTTGAAGTCCTTGTCATATAGATCTTTTACTTGTTTTGTTAGAGTCACAACAAGATATTTTATATTGTTTGTGATGATTGTGAAGGGTGACTAATTTCTTTCTCAGCTCATTTATCCTTTGAGTATAGGGAGGCTACTGATTTGTTTGAGTTGATTTTATAATCAGCCACTTTGCTAAAGTTATTTATCAAATTTAGGAGTTCTCAGGTGAAATTTTTGGGGTCACTTAAGTATACTATCATATTATCTGCAAATAGTGATATTTTGAATTCTTCCTTTCCAATTTGTATCCCTTTGACCTCCTTTTGTTTAATTGCTCTGACTAGAACTTCGAGTACTATATTGAATAGATGGGGGAAAATGGGAAGCCTTGTCTAGTCCTAATTTCAGTGGGATTGCTTCAAGTTTCTCTCCATTTAGTTTGATGTTGGCTATTGGTTTGCTGTATATTGCTTTTATTATGTTTACATGCAGACCTTGAATTCCTGATCTCTCCAATACTTTTAACATGAAGGGTGTTGTATTTTGTCAAAGGCCTTTTCAGCATCTAATGAGATGATTGTGTAGGGTTTTTTCTTTGAGTTTGCTTATATATTGGGTTACAAGGATGGCTTTCTATTTATTGAACCATCCCTGCATCCCTGGGATGAAACCTAGTTAATCATGGCAAGTGATCATTTTGATACATTTGATATGTTCTTGCTAGTGGAACTGCAAGCTGGTAAAACCACTTTGGAAATCAATCTGGCAGTTCCTCAGAAAATTGGACATAGCATTACCTGAGGACCCAGTTATACCACTCCTGGGCATATACCCAAAAGATGCTCCAACATATAACAAGGACACATGCTTCACTATGTTCATAGCAGCCTTATTTACAATAGCCAGAAGCTGGAAACAATCCAGATGTCCCTCAACAGAAGAATGGATATAGAAAATGCGATACATTTACACAATGGAGTAGTACTTAGCTATTAAAAACAATGACTTTATGAAATTTGCAGGCAAATGGATGGAACTAGAAAATATCATCCTATGGCAGGAACTCTGCCGCTGGATAGAGAAGAGGCAGGCAGAGCTAGGAATTGGGAGGAGGAAGGAGTAAGAAGCAGGAGAAAGGAGGAGAGGCAAGATGGCAGGAGATGTTATCTTTGTGTCTCTAGCAGCTATTCATATAAAGGTTAGATAATTTGGGTTAACAATACGAATTGTGTGGGCATCTTGTGTATTGAATATTTGTTGATATATAAATCTATTTGGTTAATCTTTAAGCATTAAGAGTCTTATTTCTACTGGATACTGGAATTGTTATGTCTACTGCATGGGGAGTGACAGATATTCCCTGGGCTTTGGGGGCTGGACACCATGGAGCTGATCGGCAGAGGGAACAGCCATGCCAAAGTCTCGTGGCTCCCTGCTGGTGCTCCTGGCCAGCCGGTGTCACCATTAGTGTGGGAACTTAGAGCAGGAACATGAGGGTCAGGCCAGCAGCCAGCTACACTGCCCACTTTTTCTAATATCTCCCACAACATCATCCTGAGTGAGGTAACCCAGACACAAAAGAATACACATGGGGAATACAATGTACTCACTGATAAATGGATATTAGTAAAAATGCTCAGAATACCCAAGATACAACCCACAAACCATATGGAGCTTAAGAAGAAGGAAGACCAAAGAGAGGATGCTTCAATCCTACATGGAAAGTAGGACAAAATAATCACAGGAGGTAGAATAAGGGTGGGACTTGAGAGGGAGAGAGGACGAGGAGGGAAAAGGGAGGCAAGATCAGGTATCAGGGACAGGAGAGAAGTATAGAGTGTCAGTAAATCAAAAAGAAATATGTAGCAGTGGGGATGTGGAACTGGGGGTAGCCAATAGAAAGTCCCAGATGCCAGGAAAACAAGATGGTCCCAGGACCCAATGGGGATGACTTTAGCCAAAATAAAGAGGAGATAGGACCTGTAGAGACTACTTCCAGTAGATACACACGGCCCCCCAGTTGAGGGATGGGGCCGCCCACCCATCTGAAAATTGTTAACTCAGATATGTTCCTATCCAAATGAACGACAGGGACAAAAAATGGAACAGAGGCTGAAGGAAAGTCCATCCAGATACTGCCCCACCTTGGGATCCATCCTATCTGCAGACACCAAACCCCAAAACTATTCCTGATGCCAAGAAATTCATGCAGACAGGAGCCTGGTATGGCTGTCATAGAGAGGCCCTGCCAGCACCTGAATAAAACAGATACACAGTTACTTCACTTAGGATATTTTCTAGTTCCATCCATTTACCTGCAAAATTTGTGAAGTCTCTGTCTTTAATAGCAGTAGTACTCCACTGTGTAAATGTACCACATTTTCTGTATCTATTCTTCTGTTGAAGAACATCTGGGTTCTTTCCAGTTTTTGGCTATTATAAATAAGGTTTCTATGAACACAGTGGAGCATGTGTCCTTGTTATATGTTGGAGCATCTTTTGGGTATATGCCCAGGAGTGGTATAGCTGAGTCTTCAGGTAGAACTATTTCCAATTTTCTGAAGAATCCCCAGATCGATTCAGCTGGTGGCCTGCACGTAGAATAATGCAAATTGATTCATTCTTGTCTTTTTGTACAAAGCTCAAGTCCAAGTGGATCAAGGACCTCCACACAAAACCAGATATGCTAAATCTAATAGAAGAGAAAGTGGGAAAGAGCCTCAAACACATCGGCACAGGGAACATTTTCCAGAACAGAATACGAAGGACTCAGGCACTAAGATCAAGAATTGACAAATGGGACCTCATAAAACTGAAAAGCTTTAGTAAGGCAGAGGACACTGTCAACAGAACAAATTGGCAACCAACAGATTTGGAAAAGATCCTTATCAACCCTACATCTATTATCCAAAGTATACAAAAAACTCAAGAAGTTGGACGCCAGAAACCTGAATAACCCAATGTAAAAATGGGGTACCGAGCTAAACAATGAATTCTCAACTGAGAAATCTTGAATGGCGAGAACAATCTAAAGGAATGTTCAACCATCTTAGCCATCAGGGAAATGCAAATCAAACACCCTGAGATTCCACCTTACACCAATCAGAATGGCTAAGATCAAAAACTCAGGTGACAACAGATGCTGGTGAGGATATGAAGAAAGGAGAACACTATTCTATTACTAGTGGGATTGCAAGCTGGTACAACCACTTTGTAAATAATATGTATTTCAATAAAACGTTAGAAAATGTGAAGGCAAATATCAAACCACATAAGGTTGTTTGGGGATTTTTTTATTCTAATTTCACTCTAAATTACATTAATTTCTTATGTTTCAACTTCTTAATTTTCATTTATATAATTTTAAAATTTTGGACTTGCAGGAATTTTCATAAAAGCAAGTATTTTATTGTATGTTACACAAGTTAACATGTGACATGCTTTCAGAAATTGTAAGTGGTATGAGTATTAGTTGTCCTTATAATAAGAAAGAATCTTTATTCCTTTTCTGCTGTTTCTTATTTCAGTAAAACAAAAACACAATCTGAAATACATCACAAAACATAACAGCAATATTTCCTTGTCTTGGTGTTTTGTATTAGCCACAGAAATCCAGACACCTGACCAGTATTGGGATGTGATTCATATATATCCACACTGTCTTAGATCATAGTTCTAGGGTAGTTTCAGATAAACTTTCATTTAAAATTTGATTTTTGAAGCTTATAAGCATGGATTACTCCTATTTTTAAAAATAGGTGTTGTTATTTGAATTTGGTTTTGTTTTGTTTTCAAATCTTCACTCTAGGACTTCCTTTTGCCACTTTTCCAGTTCCCTGAGTGATAAAACTCTTCTTGTTAAAACAGAACCTTAGGGAATAAATCTCTGATGACCAACACCAAGAAAACTATATATTCTTTATTCTTATCTCTTGCAAAATTGGGCTGTGGAAATTTTATGTGTGTATAATTTACTTCAGAGTTGCAGAGGAACTCAAGGGTCAGCTAGAAAGGGAAGGAGAGATACTTCATATTTAGGTGAGGACTGTTTTATAGAAAATATAATGCTTTCTCAAAGACCCTGTGACCAATTATATTAAGTATATTTGAATTGTAGTTAAATAGATGGAGCTTCTGAATCAATCATAATTTTCTGAGAATAACAATTGATTCATGAACATAACAGACTTCAATCCAAATGCATTGGAGAAACAATGTATTCTAAACTATAAATAACTTTAAAACTGGGACTGTGCTTACTATATGCCAGGAATCTGCAAAATACTTTCACCCATAAAATGCTTTAGTCTTCATGGTGAACCATCACTTTTAATATCCACATCTGACAGGTCAAGTTACCAGAAAAGTGGTAATACTAAGGCCAGGGCTTTTGATACCAGAACCTTATTATACCAGATACTAGTACACTGAGCTATTTCTCCGTTTCATATTTCTACTTTTTTGAGTATTAGCGGTTCCTAGCAATTTATAAACAACTGGAAAACAGTAGCCAAAATTTTTCAAAATTGCAAATACCCCCATGCATACAAATACCTACCTTGAAAATACACAGCTGTAGCACTTACTGCTTTAAAAACTGGTAACTTCAACTCCAACAAAGAAGTAATTTCAGGTAAGAATCTAAATCTTAGGCTAGAACAAAGAAGTAATTTCAGAAAGGAATCTAATTTTTAGGTTAGAACAAGGAAGTAGGCTTCAGACATGATAATTACTTTGGGCTAGGACAGGGAAATAGACTCAGATACTTTGATCATCCTGATAAGCCTTTAGAAACAGTGATCATGGGAGTGTTCACGTAATTGGGTTTAATGCCTTGCTTATTCTTTGACTATTTGTGTTTATTGTCTTGTTTGTTCTTTGACTATTTGCATCTATTGTATTGCTAGACCTTCAACCTAGAACTGACCTTAATACATGCATGTAATTAAAAGCAAAAAGGAGGAGGGAGGATGGGATAGGAGGTTCTAGGGAGGGGAAATGGGGAAAGGGGTGACATATGTATTGTAAATAAATAGAATATCCAATAAAAAATAAAAATGTAAAAAAAGTAATTACAAAGGAGAACAAAAACCCTGATATCTCACAACACAACAAAAATCTCAATTTACTTAAGTACAAGTGTTTAAGAGAGGATACTAAATTATGTTTTATGTGGCATGTGTATAATAGTTCACAAAGTAGTGTGTATCAGAGATGAAAGAGGTAAAAGAAAAATAGTTTAACAATCACATATTCGAGAAAGATAGAACATCAATTATAATGAAAAGACCTAATTTTATAAGAAACTTATGTATTGTTTGATTTACTTTGTCTTAATATCTTAACAAAAATTCATTAGTTTGCCTAGAATGTACCCAATAAATATTTTTATGAAATGAATAGTACCTCTCATGATATACACATCATATTTTATGAATCCTGTGAATGTCATGTTACCTTATAAAAGGAAATTTTCAGACACAGTTATCAAGAATATGGAAATGAGATTATTGTGACCTAGCTAAAATGATCTACTGTTATCATAAGGGAGTTTATAAAAATTAATAGGATGAACAGATAGAAAATATGAAAGACAGAAGACCAGAGACCAGAAAGGTTAGAGTGTATGCTAAGCAGCTAAATTAGGAAATAGAAGACTCTACACACCAAGCAATATAAGGTGTTTTAGAAGTAGAGATTTCTCCTTTAGATCCTTAAAAGAGACAAAGGACAGTGTGTGGCATTGAGGCTTATTCGGTAGTCACATCCTCTAGAAACATAGAGGCTTTTGTCTGAAGCTTTTAAATCTAAGATATGTTATAGCATAAGTAAGAAATTAAATATTAAAACACGGGACTCAAGGTGAAATGATTTTGCACAGTACTTATAACTTGCCAACATCTCCATAGTGTACTCAATATACCAATTCTTAAAATGTATAACTGAATCAATAGTTATGTCTCATGTACCGTCATGTCTGTCTCTGTGCTCTTTTTATGTTTCTGGGAATTGAATTTAGAATCTTGGGACTACTACGCAAACATTTTAGCACTGAAATATAACTGTATTCCTTGACTTTACAGTTTGATTTTGAGACTTATCCATATTTTTATGAATTAAGAATAAAATAATTACATAATTAAAGTATCTCATAGTTTAGGTCCTTTGTGGTGCTAAGATGAGCATAATATTGATGTATTCATAGATGCTGATTCTTTGTTTTCCAATACTTATTTCTTTCCAATTCCTTTCTCCTGCAGCTGTACCCTTTCCTATTTTTCATGGCATATGGAACACAGTAGACCAAGGCTATAAACAGAATGATTCTGATGCTACACAAAAGTCTATAATTTAATTTAATCCCTTAGGTAGTAAAGTATGAATTTTTTCTGCTTCGTGTATCTCCTCTTTCTTTTTCATCCTCTGTGGTTCTGGTTATAAAATGACAAATTTTACACGTGTCTCAGAGTTTATTCTACTTGGATTCAAAGGAGGTCCTGGGATACAACTGTTGCTATTTCTGATTTTTTTATTATTGTATGTTATAGCAGTGGTGGGGAATTTTGGCATGATAATAATTATCAGGATGGATGCACACCTCCATACTCCTATGTATGCCTTCCTCCAGAGCCTTTCCTTTTTGGACATCTGCTATTCTTCCACAATTGCTCCTAGAGCTCTAATAAACTGCTTGAAACAGGACCATACAATATCCTTTGGTGGGTGTGCTACACAATTCTTTTTTTTGTCTCTTTTTGGTACCACAGAAGCTTTTCTCCTGGCTGCCATGGCTTATGACCGCTTCATTGCTATCTGTAACCCTCTTTTATACTCTGTGAGTATGTCTCGCTGGGTCTGTGGATTGTTAGTATCAGGGTCCTATTCATGGGGTGCGGTGAATGCTGTCACTCAAACTACAATGACCTTCACTTTGTCTTTTTGTGGGTCCAATGAGATCAATGACTTCTTCTGTGATGTCCCACCACTCTTATCCCTCTCATGTTCAGACACCTTTATAAACCAGCTGGTTCTTCTTGCTTTGTGTGGTTCTATTATTGTCAGTACCTTCATGACTGTTTTTGTCTCTTACATCTATATCATCTCAACAATACTGAAGATCCGCACAGTGCAAGGACGACAGAAAGCTTTCTCCACATGTGCCTCCCACTTGATTGGTGTCTGCTTGTTTTTTGGTACTGTTTTCTTCATGTATGCACAACCCAGTGCTGTCTCCTCCATGGAGCAGAGCAAAGTGGTGTCTATCTTCTATACTATTGTCATTCCCATGTTGAACCCCCTCATATACAGCCTGAGAAACAAAGAAGTCAAGCAAGCACTGAAGAGAAGCAAGCAGAGATTTTCTTTTTGATTCTGTGGATGTAAGTCTCATAAACTAACCTGGACTTTACTCCAATTCATTGTTACTCCCATGATTTCTACTATGATAATAGTAATATTTCCGTTTTTGAAGTCTTTGATTTGGGAGATAGAATATATTTTATTTTTATATATTTATCAATAAATACAATCATGGCTGATGAGAAATAAAATGTAAACTGGAAGAATGGATAATTGCATTGGTATGTGTTTATTTTGCCTCATATACAGGAGCCTAATCAAACCTCATAAAAATGATTATACAATCAGAAAATATTTATCCTGAATCCAACTCATGAAGTAGTAAAACAGATCTTTCCAAAGTTGAAGAAACTCAAAATGCTTCAATACAAACTATTTAGCAATGTATAAATTAGTTATAAGTATCTTAATATCAAAATTAATAATAAATTGGACAAATTTCATTGATAAATTGTTTTAAGCAGCTTTTATGGAGTCTAATCAACATGCAGTCTATCAATTCATCCAATTGAAGTGTTGAAATATGTTGTGTTTTAACACATGTGTATACTTGTATGACCATCCCACAGTCAAGATAACATGTGTGCACTCTATCATACATTTCCTTAGAAAGCCTTTATTATGCTTTTCTACTTTCCTTATGAAACAATGCCTCACTCTGGATAAGCTTTGGTCTGTCATTTGTCATATAGATAAGCTTGCTTTTCCTCAGGAGTCACATAATGGGACTTAGATGGGTTGTGGATTTCTTAACTATTTTGATAGATATCTAGCTCTTTAATTATAATTCATTCATGAATAACATCACATGATAGTAAGATATTATATAAGTGTACTAAAATTTGCTCATCCATTTATGTGTTGCTAAAGACTTGAGCTGTTTCATTTGTGGGCTATTATAAGCACAGTTGTTATGGATATTTTCATATATGTATGTATGTGTGTATGGAGAGAGAGAGAGAGAGAGAAGCATATTCTTTAATTTATCCAAAATAAATACCTGGAAGTACATATTTCTAGGTTTTGAAATTGTTGCAATGTTCCATTAACAGTTCACATTTTCAGTGTATGTTTCAAGTTCTTGGCATTTTCATTAACATATGGTATTCTCTCCCTTTTTTGATGTAAACTTTTTTACTAAATTTGTAATGATGTCTCATTTTGATTTAAGTCACATTTGCTAAACTGCAAATGATGCCCAAAATATTTTTATGTGCTTACTTTTTATCTTCATGTTTTTGTTTTATGATGTGTCTATTTAAATTTTATGCACACTTACCCACACTTGGAAGGTACTTTTTATTACTAGCCCTGGAATACAGACATACCTCTAGTACACACCTTTAATCCCAAACAATGAAAGTAAAGTTAGTCTTGTAGAGGGGAGCAGCCATGTTTGAAAGTGACTTCTAACTGAGGGGCAGACAAAGTGAAGAATCAGAGAAAGATCTGACAAAATGATTCAGAGATAGGATATACCCAACTTTCACAAGAGACAGAAAGGAAAGGGTACTTAAAAGAGCAGTGCATGAAGATAGAGCCAGTCAGTTCTGTCCTGTCAGTTGAGTTTAGTGCAATAGAGTTGGGTCAGTCAGTTGGGAGTCAGTGCAGTGAGTGCAGTGCAGTGAAGCTGAGTTTGTTCATGAGTTCATGCAGTTCAATTCAGGTCAGCAGAGGTAGTTGAAGCCAGATAATAAGAAGGAGCCAGAAGACTAGAACAAATTGCCAGAGTTAGTTGGAGGCCAAGCAGAGCAAGTTAGTGAGAAACCAGATTGAATCAGTCAGCATGGAGAGGAGTTTGAGCCAAAATAGCTGAGATGAACCAGCCAGGCAGAGTTCAGAACGAACTGGAAAAGGTGAGTTTATTGAGCATTAAGTCTCGGAGGCTCAAAACATTCTAGGCCTAGATTAGATTGTACAGAGGCCAGAACTAGGCACAGATTAGCAGACTGAGGCAGTAATCCTCCAAGACAATTACATCTGGAGAATAAAAGTTGTATTTACAATATCCATTATGAAATACGAGGATTGAAGTATTTTCTCAGGATGTAGCTTATCATTTCATTATTTTAACTGTTTTGGGATCCAAGAGTCAACCTTGAGCCCACACAAACACCAATCTCGGTCAGATAGGAATGGTTTATTGAATGAACACGCTAACATTGGTCAATCAGGGCCATAGCTCAGAATTTGGGGCTGAAGCTACAAACCCAAACATTCCTCAGGGCCATTTCATAACAGAAAAAAAAAAACACAAAAAGCTCATGGGCAGGTACAAGAAGTGCTGCCTGGTGGTCAATTCAGTCTCAAGCTATTTGGCTAGCTAGACAGAACAGTTCTAACTGACCTTTATTCTGATTCTCCTAAGTGGAGCTTATGGTTGTCAAATTTCTACACAAACCTCAGAACATGCAGAGAATAACAGGGTATGTGGTCAGCATGATCCTGCTCTGAGTCTAGCTATTTTTCCTTGTCAGTGACTGGCAGGCATATTATAGCAACATGAAATAGCTGGCAGGCATGGAACAAAATGGCTACAGCTATTCTGGGTGTGGGGAAAAACCTCAACATTACAACCCCCTTATAAGAATAGAAGTCTAATTAAATGCAGTGCATTAATTTGTTCATGCATTGGTTGTTCTTCCATTGTCTTATATAAAAGGCTTTTGCTGCTGACATGATGGTACATTATTACAATCTGAGCACTCAGAAAGCTGAGGTAGGAGGGTTATGAATTTGAGGATAGGCTGGTTAACATAAAGTCAGACACTTTCTCAAAACTGAGATATGACTTTTAAATGATATTTGCTCAATTCAAAATCACAAAACCTTTCTGCTATTTTTTTTTGCAGATTTATAGTTTCATGTTGATAATTGGTTCCAAGATAATTTTATGTTTTAATTTTAAATTAAATTTTATCAACCTAGATCAAAATTTCACTTTTTGTGTGACTTTAAATATTTCTGAATTATTTATGGAAACTTGAATTTTTTATTTTTTATTTCTACTGAATTATGTTTGGGCTTCTTTTTTAAAGTTGGTTATCTCTATAAGAATAAAGGGCTTATTTCCAGGAGATTTTACTATGTTCTGTTAATGTATTAGTTTGTCTTACACTAATACTACACTTTGTAGTTTTGGTTTTAGAAGACTTTTGTTAAATAAAATGATAGATTACAGCAGATTCCATCCCAGAAAGGAAGCTGACATATAATTTATAATTTCCTTTAACTATAAAGTTTATTAGAATGAAAGAGCTCCAAGTCCATGGTGTGGCCTGAAGGTGTGAGAGAGAGTGTTAGAAAGAAAGAATACAAATCCTGCCCAGAGAAAGCTGGTCTCCCAGGACTGCTGTCACTCCTAAGTTCACAGGTGAGACTAACACTTTTGCTCCAGTAACTGGCCAAGGAAGGACCCACCAGGAGACCACAGGGCACAGAAACCATGGAGCACCCGGGGACAGGATCCTTCCGGTTTCCATCAGTGCCCCGGAGTTAACCCTGTTTCACAGCTCTCCATACCCGGAGAGATCTGGTCTCTCAGGAGTGCTGACACACCTAAGATCACAGGCCCACAGGCTCACAGGAGGGACAGGCTCCAGTGAGAGACAGCAAGACCAATTAACAACAGTGATAACCAGAGAGGTAAGTGCAAGAACCTAAGCAACAGTCTTCTTTCTCTTCTGGTCCCATGGGAGCCTGGAGTTACCATGCAGACATGGCCAAGTCCAAGAACCACATCACATACAACCAGTTCCACAAATGGCACAGAAATGGCATCAAGAAACCCCGGTTATAGAGATACAAATCTCTTAAAGGGGTTGACCCCAAGTTCCTGAGGAACAGGCGCTTTGCCAAGAAGCACAACAAGAGAGGCCTGAAGAAGATAAAGGCTAACAATGCAAAGGTAGTGAGTGCATGCACAGAGGCCATCAAGGCCCTTGTGAAGCCACAGGCCAACAAGCCCAAGATGCCAAATGGCCCCAGCCACAAACTCAACCATCTGGCTTTCATCACTCACTCCAAGCTTGGGAAGCAGACTGGAAGTTACACGGCCAAGGGATGTAGGCTCTCCCAACCAAAGTCCAAGGTTCAAACCAAGGCAGAGGCCAAAGCTCCAGATAAGGCCCAGGCTTCAGCTCCAGCCCAGGCTCCCAAAGGTGCCCAGGACCCTGTGAAGGCCCCATAGAAAAGGCTCCTGCCAATGAGAAGACAGATGGACTGCTGTAACAGATTATAGAGCCTAAAAGGCTACACTACCAGGACCCCAAGAAGGAAACTCATGGAGGGCAATTGCTCCAATCACAAGAGGATTTAATTAATTAGTCCAATATACTGGGGTTGTTTGCTCACGCAGGAGAAAAAGCCACCAAGAATGTACTCGGGCAGAAGCATATATACAGTTTGAACAGGGCAGGTGTTTTTGGTGATAAACTGGTCAGTTGGCATTGATGGGCTGTGGGAGACCCTCTAACGAGAAGCTATCTGTTGTCAGACGGCTCCATATGTCTGATAACCCAAGGTTTTCCTTGGAACTGTGTCTTTTACCCTTTTTGGAAAGGAAGGGTGCAGGAAAAGATGAAGGGCCACACGCGTGCGGCGTAGATCTCTGTTGTGTTGTGGGTCTGCGTGTCTGTCACGGCTCAGAGTGGCAGAAGCACAGGAAGTTTGTGATGGGTTCGTTCTGCATGACACTGGCCGGGCGCTGTGCTGTGAGAGGCCACCAGGGTGGCCCGGGTGGGTAGTGAACTCAGCCTGATTCCACAGGTGAGCAGAATTCTTGAGTGGACCCAGAGGCTGCTGTCTCCATTTGGGGGCTCCCAGACTCAGTTGGGTGGGGGTCCCCAGCAAAATGGAGACAAGCATCGTGGGCGCACGGCCAGCCCACATACTGAGGAAGATGGGGAGTGGAGAGAGAGCTCTGGCGCTGGGCCCTGGGGGAAGTGCTCGCTTGTTATACTCGCTTGGCTGGAAGACTGCTGTTTGTTTGAAGATGGTGGAAACGCAGAGAAGCTTTCTACAATGTCAGGCCCCAATGACACAAAGGAGTCCGAGGTTCCAAGAGGTTTATTGACATGGAGGATGATAGATGGTCTGGATGTGCACCCCCACTTAAGCCAGAGTGGGCCTGACTTAAATAGGGAGGGAGACAGGGAGGAGGGTCACTTAATTAGCTATGCCTTCTGGCCTTTAGGTAACTTAATATGGAAATCTCTTGAGGCTGAAGCCTGTAGTCATATGCTCTACCTGTAGCCCTATGTGACTGCAAGGTGCAGATCAAATGGATATTTTGGCCAAGTGTCAAGAGCCTGGGTTCTGGGGGCGTGGCCGAACACCTGCCGTTGTCCCATCAGGGTCGGGGTTCCAAGCCTGTGCTCAGCCAAGAACCAAGCTATCCTTTCACAACCCCACAGGAGGGATCTTGTGGTTTTTCTTGTGACTGTGTGGCCTCACCTTTCTGGGAAGGGAGGGGGTCAGGGGATAGTTTTCCATGGACTTTAGATTCCCTTCTTTTTCTTGTATATAGCTCCAATCTTGGAGCTAGGAGCTGAAATCTTGTGCCTAGCTGTCAGTGCCTAGATGTTGAATACTGTTGATGTAGGACCATCAGCTTGATGACACCTATGTGTTTCTTAATAAAGGCTGTCAATTGATTTAAAATGCAAGGGCCAAAGGTTAGCAATAAAAGTAAAATTATCAGGGGTCTGAGTAGGGTAGAAACCAGAATTGTGTACCAGGAGGAGCTGTGGTACCATGTTTCAAACCAGCTCTGAGTTTGTTCTTTCTCTCTTTCTCTTAGCTGATATCTCTCTGACCTCAGCCATAGAATCCCTGACCACTCCTGAGCTCTCACTTGGGGATGCTTGTAGCTGTTTATAACTAACACAATTGGGGAAAATAGAAGAGTTTCTAGTGACCGCAATTAAGTCCCAGGAAGAGGATGGTTTCCAATGGGCCTGTCCAGTGGTCTCACATCTCCAAGCCTTGCAACAGAATTGGCCTGCTCCCCCATATCTAAACTCTTCTGACCTACATGGGGGTGAGGGGACTGGGGAAGACAGAGAAATCACTAGTCAGTAGGGCACAGAGGAAAAACTTGTTACCACACCCCAACACGGCATCCTAGGCTGTTGTGAGTTATCATGTAAGGGGAGTTTGGATGCATGATGAGTAGGGATATCCCAAGAGTCTAGTCCAGCAGCCAGCTGGCAATGGTCAAACACCAGATCTGGCCACCAAGTATAAGGGTGGTGACTTTGAGACACTCTGGCTACTTCATCGCCAGTCAGGGTCGACAATACAAGCCAAGTTCGTTTAGCAGGTTGATGTGGGCTGGGCCTGGCAGCCAATCTTGACTGGTGTAGTAGGATTAAGGCTTCTACAAAGTTTAGAAGGATCTTCATTCTTGCTGGCCTGTTTAGTGATCTAGAGCTTTAAAGGATTGATTGTCTGTCTTCTTTATACTCCAAGATGGGTAATTCGCAGGGGGTGGACAGGTCACTGGTTTCATGTGGGAAGCATGTATCCAGGCAGCTATGCATTCTACCTTGATGACCGTGAGAGACGTCAGCAGCACCAGGTAGGGGTCCTTCCAGCAAGATTCCAGGGACTGGGTCTTATGTCGGCGGACATAGATGTCATCACCAACCTGGAACTGGCGTGGTACCTCAGTTGTTCCTGGGGCATAAAGGGCAGATAGCTGGGACCATATTTCCTCTGGACTGTCTCAAGGGCCACCAGTTTCTTTATAAGCTTATGGTCACCTTGCTCCAAAATCTTGAGGTCAGGACCCAAGGCCACAAGAGGAGTGGGTCCTCCATAGAGGATTTCAAAAGGGATCAAACTCATCTGGTAGAGGGTGTTTCTAGCTCTGAACAAGGCCAGGTGGAAGGAGCACCACCCAGTCACCCACTGCCAGTCTCTAAGGTCAATTTAGTTAAAGTCTCTTTTAAGGTTCTATTTAGTCTTTCTACATATCCTGAGCTCTGGGAACGATATGCACAATGACATTTTCAATTGGTCCCCAATATCTTTGCAAGACCCTGACTTATCTGGGACATAAGGGCAGGCCCATTATCTGAACCTATTACCATAGGTGCTCCAAATCTGGGGAAGATTTCTTCCAGTATCTTCTTGGCTACAACCAAAGCTGTCTCTTGTTTGGTGGGGAAGGCCTCTACCCATCCTGAGAAGGTATCTACAAAAACTAACAAATACTTATACCCATATTTTCCAGGTTTGATTTCTGCAAAGTCTACATCCCAAAACACACCTGGTCTATTTCCCCTAGGTCTCTTTCCTGCACCAACCTTGGTGTGATAGGCATTCACCTGTTGACAGACTCTGCAGTTCTTTACTATCTCCTCTGTTAGGTATCTTAAGTCCATGATAAACATTTTAGATCTCTTAATGGCTTCAACCAAGTTTTTGTTGCCCAGATGAGTCCATTCATGGATTTGTTGTAGGAGGTCTCGGGCCTGTTCCTGAGGTAGTATAACTTTTACCTCTTGGGTTTTTCATTGGCCCTCACTCTCAAGATAGTAATTGGTGGAGTAACTGGATATCTGGGTCTCTTCCTCCCTGGTGTAGTCCAAGTGAGGCCAACCCTTAGTTCAATGCTGCTCTTTGGCTTCTTGGACTAACACGGGCACATGGTCTCCAAGGGCCACCTCTTTGGCAGTCTTATCTGCCAGGTTATTTCCTTTGGCTATAAGGTTTTCTCCTTTTTGATGGCCTGGGCAGTGAATAATGCTTACCTTGGCTGGTCTGAGGAGAGCACTTAAGAGGGCCTGAATTTCAGCTTTATTCTTGATCTCTTTTCCACTTGATGTCAGAAATCCTCTTTGTTGGTAAATTGCTCCATGTACATGGCCAGTGGCAAAAGCGTACCTACTGTTTGTATAAATATTGACCCCTTTCCCTGCCCCCATGTATAGGGTTTGGTTAGGGCTATCAGTTCTGCTCTTTGAGCTGATGTTCCTGGCAGGAGTGGTTCTGCCCAAACCACTTATTGCCCATCTACCACAGCTGCTCCTGCCCTCCTCTGTCTGCCCTGTAGGTAGCTGCTGCCATCGGTGAACCAGGTGACTTCAGCTTTGGGGAGAGGCTGATCAGTTAAATCTTTTCACCAGCCTTGCTCCTCCACCAGTATCTGTGTGCAGTCATGGGCAGACAGCTCACTGTTGGGGTTAGGCAGCAGGGTGGCCGGATTGAGGGCCACTGGGACTGTGAAGGTGATCCTATCAGAGTTCAGCAACAAAGTCTGGTAGTGGGTCATCTATGCATTAGTAAGCCACTGGTCAGAGGGCTGACATACCACACTCTCAAGGGCATGAGGTGCTGTTATAGTCAAATTTTGTCCCAAGGTCAGCTTGTCAGTGTCCTTGACCAAGACTACCACTGCAGCCTCTATTCTTAGGCAGGTGGCCCACCCAACAGCCACCAGGTCTACCTTTTGGGACAAATAGGCAATGGGGCACTTCCATGGACCCAGTGACTGAATCAGCATCCCCTTGGCCATAACTCCATGTTTGTAAAGGTAGAAAGGTTTACTGGTGTCAGGCAGCCCTAATGCAGGGGCCTCTAGTAGTGCCTACTTAATGGCCTCAAAGATTTGCTGTTCTCTCCTTCCCCAGTAGAAAGGTTGTCCAGTTCTAGTCAAGGGATAAGGGGGGGGGCAGCTAACTCTGCAAACCCTGGGATCCAGAGCTACAAAAGTGAGCCATGCCCAAGAATTCCTGTACTTGTTTGGGGGTCCTTGGGACTGGTATATGGAGAATAGTCCCTTTTCTCACTTTTGATAGCCAGTACTTCCCATCTTCTAGCAGGTACCCCAGGTATTTTACCTTTTGTTGACAAGTCTGGGCCTTTTTGGCAGAGGCTCTGTAGCGTAGAGCACTCAGCTCTAACAGTTATCGTTTGGTGCCCTCGAGACACTCCTCCTGGGTCTTGGCAGCTATCAGCACGTCATCAGCATACTTCAAAAGAGTTACTTGGGAGTTTGACTCATGGTACAGTTTGAGGTCATGATGGAGGGCCTCACTGAAGAGGGTAGGAGAATTTTTGAACCCCTGGGGCACCTGAGTCCAAGTGAGTTGTCCATTGGTTCCCTTCTTGGGGTCCTTCCATTTGAAGGCAAAGTGCTGTTGACTTTGAGGGGTCAGGGTCAGGCAGAAGAAGGCATCCTTGAGGTCCAGAACAGTATACTATGTCCTTGTGGGTGGTAAGGAGCTTAATAGAGTATATGGGTTGGGCACAGAGGGATAGATGTCAGTTACCCTCCAGTTTATCTCTCTTAGATCCTGTACTGGGTGGTAGTCCTGGGTGCCAAGTTTCTTGATAGGTAGAAGCAGAGTGTTCCACTCAGACCTTGGAGGATCCCCAAACCCAAGAGCCTATTGATGTGTAGTCTTATTCCCTCCCAAGCTTCCTGAGGCATAGGATACTGGTGCACTGATATCGGGACAGTCGTGGCTTTTAACTCCACATTAATGGGAGGCTGTTGTGGAGCTTTTTCCATACCACCTGTCTCAGCCCATGCTTGAGCAAAATTTTGGAGCCACCAATATATGTTCAAAGGCTTCTCTTGATTGGTCTCAAATAACTTTTATTCATCTTCTAATCTGACTGTCAATACCTCTCCTCTTGGGCCATGGATAGTCGGGCCTTCTGGAAGAAAATGTGTTTGGGCACCCATTTTGGGACTAGATCACTGCCCAGAAGGGGATAGGGGCATTCTGGGATGACCATGAATGAGTGGGATACTCAGCCCACCCCTAGATCAACTGATCTTCGGGTAGTCCATGAATATTGTTTGGATCTTGTGGCCCCTTGGACCCCGGACTTTTTCTTAGACAATGGTCCCTCCATGTGGAGGAGGACAGAGTGCTGAGCCCCCGTGTCTACCAAAAATTGAGTAGGTTTCCCCTCCACTTTTAAGGTTACCCTGGATTTGGGAAGGGGCTCCAAACCCTGTCTCCCCTATTGACTTTCATCTCCCAAGGCCAGGATCTTCTGGGCGGGAGACCAGTCACCTTTTGTCTGGCCTCCTCTCCTGGTTTCTTTCTATTAGGAAATTCTTGGGCCCATTGGCACCTTTCTTTACAGTATGCACATTGGTCTTTCTCCAGAGGGGGCTGTTGTTTCCTAGTGGGTGGTTGAGGCTCAAATCACCCCCCCCCACCCTCCCTTACCACTGTAGCTAGGATCTTTGTAGTTTTTTATCCTGGCACTTTTCTTTCTGTAGTTCCCTAGCCTCTGCTTCTTTCTGTTTTCTTTCTTCTTTTTCTTCCTCTGTTTCCCTATTTCGGAATACTTTTTCCACTGCTTACACTAATTCCCTCAGGGACTTATCATGCAATCTCTCTATTTTCTGTAGTTTTCTTCTAATATCCCTAGCTTGATCTATGAAGGCCATGGTTACTGTGGCTTTGTGCTCCTCTGCAGAAGGTCATATGGAGTATACTGTCTAAATGCCTCCATGAGTCATTCTAGAAAGAATGAGGGTGACTCATCAGGGACCTGCTTGACTTCTCTTACCTTGGTCAAATTAATGGGTTGCTTGGTGGCACCCTTGAGACCTGCTAACAGAGCTTAGTAATAGACCTTAAGGTGTTTTTACCTCCTGCTGAGTTGTAATCCAAATCAGGTCTCCTGAGAGGGAACCCTTTATTGATGTCCAAAGGGTTCAAGGTAGGGGCTGCATTGACCCTTGGTGTTGGGAGCCAACTCTTAGCCGAAAGTGGCTATCATCTTTACATCCATCTCGAGCCATATACCCTGACAAGAAACTTGTTTTCAAAAGCCCGCAACAGCTGAGCACACTCTGATAAACACCTTGTTTTGCTGTTTAGTGCCACCAGCAGCTAGGCACACATGGTCTCCACACTGCTAGGCACATGATGTAGTGCCTTCAGCTGAGCTTGTCCATGAGGGCAAGGCACATGGTAAAGGGTATAAATACCCAGGATTTCCTTTCAATAAAAGAGACTTGACCAGACTCTGTCTTGTCTTCATTCTTCTAGTCTCTAACCCCTCCATCCCCACTCTCTCTCTTGCTAGACCCTGACCTGTGGACCAGAGCAGCAGAACAGGCTGTTACAAAGTAGCAAAATGGGCCATTACAAAGGAATGGACCATTATACCCTGGGACATTCTTTCAGGGCTTGAGGAGAATATGATATTTTTCCTCAGTGGTAAAGAGGACCTGCAAGAGTTGTTGGCAATCATCTCATGTGGGCTGGTGGGTGAAGAAAATGGATTCAAAAAGGTTAATGAGGCCTTTTGGGTTGGCTGAAAAGGGTAGGTGTTGAGCCTTCCAATTATAGAGGTCAGCAGTAGAAAAGAGCCAATATTGCATGACCTGGTTCCCATTGGTGCCTGGCAACCCCAGGCCCTGGAGTGGGAGAGCAACAGTGGTATCTCGATACACAGCCCTCCAGCTAAGTGTTCCTCCAGCCAGTCCCAGGTCCTGCTCAGTGAGGGGTGGATAGAGTGGAGCTGGGGCCAGCAGCACCGCGACCCTTGCCTGTGCTGTGGGAAGAGTGCTGGGACCTAAGGCAGGGGGATGGGGGGAGGAGGTATTAAGAGAAGGAGATCTGCCATCCTTTTGTCCTGATGAACTTTCATCTTTTTGGCTGAAGCAGCCAATGGCTCTGGCTGAGTTGTCAGGGAAAGGGCCCTACTAGGAAGGAAAGGATGTACTGATACAACTATGGTCCTTTGCTCCTTGACAAAGAAGCTAAAACCATCCAGTGGGAAAAAAGACAGTATTTTCAACCAATCTTACTGGTTCAACTGACAGTCAACATGTAGAAGAGTGCAAATTGATGCATTTTTATCTCCTTGTACAAAGCTCAAGTCCAAGTGGATAAAGGACCGCCACATAAAACCAGATACACTGAAACTAATAGAAAAGAAAGTGGGGAAGCGACTTGAACACATGGGCACAGGGGAAAATTTCCTGAACAGAACAGCAATGGCTTATGCTCTAAGATCAAGAACTGACAAATGGGACCTCATAAAATTGCAAAGCTTCTGTAAGGCAAAGGACACTGTCGATAGGACAAAGTAGCAACCAACAGATTGGGAAAAGATCTTTACCAATCCTACATCTGATAGAGGGCTAATATCCAATATATACAAAGAACTCAAGAAGTTCGACTCCAGGCAACCAAATAACCCTATTAAAAATGGAGTACAGTGCTAAACAAAGAATTCTCAACTGAGGAATAGTGAATGGTTGAGAAGCACCTTAAGAAATGTTCAACATCCGTAGTCATTAGGGAAATGCAAATCAAAACAACACCGAGATTCCACTTCATACCAGTCAGAATGGCTAAGATCAAAAACTCAGGTGACAGCAGATGCTGGCAAGGATGTGGAGAAAGAGGAACACTCCTCCATTATTGGTGGGATTACAGTCTCTGGAAATCAGTCTGGTGGTTCCTCAGAAAATAAGACATAGTACTACCTGGAGACCCAGCTATACCACCCTGGGCATATACCCAAAAGATGTTCCAACATATAACAAGGACACATTCTCCACTATGTTCATAGCAACCTTATTTACAATAGCCAGAAGGCAGAAAGAACCCAGATGTCCTTCAACAGAGAAATGGATACAGAAAATGTGGTACATTTACACAATGGAGTACTACTCAGCTATTAAAAACAATGAATTCATGAAATTCTAAGGCAAATAGATGGACCTAGAAAATATCATCCTGAGTGAGGTAACTCAGTCACAAAAGAACACACATGGTATGCACTCATTGCTAAGTTAGCAATTAAAAGCAATTAAAAGCAATTAAAAGCAATTAAAAGTTAGCCCAAAAAGTTAGCAATTAAAAGTTAGCAATTAAAAGCAATTAAAAGTTAGCCCAAAAGCATGGAATACCCAAGATACAATTCACAGGCCATATGAATCTCAAGAAGAAGGAAGACCAAAGTGTGGATGTTTCAGTCCTTCTTAGAAGGGGGGACAAAATACTCATAGGAGGAAATATGGAGACAAAGTGTGGAGCAGTGATTGAAGGAAAGGCCATCCAGAGACTGCCCCACCTGGGGATCCATCCCATATACAGTCGCCAAACCCAGACTCTATTGTGGATGCCAAGATGTGTTTGCTGGCAGGAGCCTGATATAGTTGTCTCCTGAGAGGCTCTGCCAGAGTCTGACAAATACAGAGGTGGATGCCTGAAGCCAACCATTGGACTGAGCACAGGATCCCCGATGGAGGGGTTAGAGAAAGGACTGAAGGAGCTGAAGGGGTTTGCAACCCCATAGGAAGAACAACAATATCAACCAAGCAGACCCCTCAGACCTCCCAGGGACTAAACTACCAATCAAAGAGTACATGTGGAGGGACTGTTGGCTCCAGGCACATATATAGCAGATGATGGCCTTGTCGGGCATCAATGGGAGGAGAGACCCTTGGTCCTGTGAAGGCACGATGCCCTAGTGTAGTGGAATTTGAGGGCGGGGAGTCAGGAGTGGGTGGGTGGGTGGGGGAGCACCCTCATAGAAACAGGGGAGGGGGATGGGATTGGGGGGTTCCAGAGGGGAAACCGGGAAAGGGAATAACATTTGAAATGTAAATAGATAAAATATCCAATAAAAAAAAAGAAAAGGAAAAGAAAAACAGGTTTCTAGAAAATCCAAATAAGGAACAACATTTGTTTTATAAATAAGGTTTATAAATTCCTAAAGTCTACTCACGTTTACAGTAATGGACATGAAGATATTTACCTAACCTCTTTGACTCTGCTAACTCTGTTAAACTTTAGCTATTTGGATAAACTGAGTTATATAAGAAAATGTGATATTCTGTAATGGTGCATTATAACAGGATCAGAAAAGTAAAGTTCCAGTCTCAATGTGAACTGTATTTTTTGTAAAGTTCCCAGTTTCTCAATGCATGATTTAAATTTTTATTTTAATGCAAAAGGAAATCTTCAATTTATTAAGGCTCAAACATATCAGAAATAAAACCAAAATTCTAATCTAAAACAGAAAGAAAGAAACAATACAATATATGGATATCTAAATATGGTGGGGCCTTAAAGAGAAGGAAAGGCTTCCCTTTAAAGTCTGGAGAGAGTTAACAAGAACAAGAGAGATAGTGATATTGAAAGGAGGGGGAAGAAGAGCTTCTTTTGAGAGCTCTTTAAAGAGTAGCCTCTAGGCCAAATCCAAAGAACAAAGGAGAAATGCGACTTTTAAAAACCTTTTAGGGATTGTATAAAGTTGTATATCATGTGATTTAGGTCAACAAAACATGTCTAACAAAAAGCACAGAGGACCCTGGTGTCATGAATTGAGAGCTGTTCAATCACAGCACAAACTGCTTCTAAATGCTGTGTCCCAGAGAGAGCAGTTTTTCAGCAGTCTATACAGTTGAAGAACCTTTGCAGGTGTGTGAAGCTTGTCTTTGCTCAGGCTTTTGTCAGCTCAAGGTTGTTGAGCTTCAAACTACAGAGTGTTTCCCACGGAGGTTTTTTGAATTCTCTGATGACCTTTGTGTTACTTTTTTTCGGGGGGGGGGAATAATCATATAATTAATGTCTCCATAACACTCTTATCCTCTTAAATTTCCCAATGATCAAGGAGTATTAAGTTAATTCCCTTGTCAACTTTTTCTGTTTGAGTTCCCGAATAAAGTCTTCCTGGTTGCCATGCTTATGACTCTGCTAAAAGTCTGAAACCACCAAGGAAGGACTTTATAACATAAATTTCGTACCATGGTTTATGCATGAAGTTGCCTGGTTGTTCTGCCATGCCTCCCACCAGCTCCCAGAGAGCTCAAATTCCCCTGAATTGATTTCACTTCTCTTAAAAATCCTCTTAGATCTTATCTCAAAGTTCTAGGGAGAGACAAAGGTCAGCACAGTGTACCAGTAGAAGGTGAGACAGGATGCATCTTCCACTTTCCAGAGACCAATGGGTTGTCTTCCCAAATTCAGAAATTCTAAATGAGCCCACAAATTTTGGGAGAAAATGATCCTTATTTTACAATAAGACCATTGAATACTTCAAAGTTGCAAGAGTCAAGTAGTTTATTCGATTGTTCTGCAGGGGGAACATGGCTGGCACGCTGATTTACACAAGACAGTAGTTTTTATAGTCCAAATCCATTTCACTGCTCCCCAGATCCCTTCTTTGCTGAGTTCTTCCAATAAGTACAATTTTTAATGCTTCTGTAACATAGATAGTCTCCACCCCAAATTCCACATCCTCCTAGGGCTCCAAATCACTCTGGTTTCATGTTAATGGGCTCAGTTACCTAGCTAACTTTAACTTTTCAGTGCTAATAGAAACTAAAAAGTATCCAGGCAACCAGGAGTCAGGTGCTGGCTAGGGAAGATCGGGCTTAGTACCTCCTGCTAATGATATCTAAATGTCCCCATAGTGAAAATGTACCACAATGATTTATTTCTTATAAATTCTATAACCTCATTACCCATCTAGGGTAGCTGTTAGTACCCCAGGAAGAGACTAAAATAACATAGACATTGCAAAACTTAGACTGCATGAATGCATACTGTGTCACAATTTTTCCTGTATATATTATTTCTCTGAGAAGGAATCTAGATGCTTAAACCCATGAATATTAGTGCTAGTCATCATGAGAGATACCAGAATTAGTAGAGTCATGAGTGATCTGGGTAATAGACTGTTTTCTTTTCCAAATGAAACATCAAGGGAAAATTGAGGAATTCATATGAGAGTACCAGGGTTGTGGGATAGGTGGTTTATAAGACTAAGGAAAATGAGGAAACCTTGAGAAATTCCTGAGTGGGGTTTTGCTGGCCATAGATGGCACTAAAAGAGGGAAGAGTGGGCTTTTTTTTAAACAATTTTTCCCTTTTTCCTTGAGATTATAATTACATCATTTCTTCTCCTTCATCACCTTCTTATATCTTCATCACCCTCCTTACTCTTTCAAATTCATGGCCTCTTTTTTCATTAATTGTGGAGATAGATATAGATACGTTATATATAGATACATATGTACATGCATAAGTTTTAAATAATTGGCTTTGTAACCATAATGTTGCTTGTATGTTCTCAGGGATGACTATTTGGTATTAGATAATAAATTAGTGTGCTCTTCCTTGGGGAAGACTATTTCTTCCACTCTCGGCATTCCTTAGTTGTCTATAGTTCTTTGTATATTTGAGGCCTTGTGGACTTTTCTCTGTTCCCTTTGGTATGTCTATTGTTATTGTCCATATTTAGCTCATCTTTTGGCAGTCATGCTGATGAGACTTTATGGATGCAGATTCTAACATCACTAAGATACACAGCCTCACAGCAAACTCTCTGATAACCTGGCTCCTACAATCCTTTTGCCCTCTGTCCCACAACATGCTGGGGTTGTTTCGCAGCTGTATTCATTGTGACTAGATTCCATAACTGTATTTTTAGTGGCTGAGGTTTTCTATAGTGGTCTTTATCTGTTGATCTGTTGTAAAGATAAATTTCCTTGATGTTGTGTGAAAACTGCACTTATCTGTGGTTAGGAATATGCTAGTTTAATAAAGTGGTGGCTTAGGTTCTTATTCAAGATCCATGACTTCAAGTCCAATTTGAGATCTATTGGTAACCACCAAGTTATATATGCCTTAGGGTTATTCTGGTCATTGTTGTGGTTCATTGGAATGATAGCTGAGTAGGACTATTTGTTTCTTTCCTCCTTTGGAAGCTTACATGGCACCTTCTGATGCCATGAAAGCTAATCCTTAGGGAGGAGACACTTAGTTCAGTTCCAGTTAAGGGTATGTTAGCTCTGTGTCTGAAGTACATGGTGTCTTAGGGATTGAGTCCACTTCTGGTGAACAACCAAGGACAATAACAATAGGTCTATTGTTTTGGGAGTCTATTGGAGAACTTTGAACAACTCAAAAAATAAAAAGCTTCTCATGACTGGTGTTGGGTTTTTATTAGGTGGTCTTTTGCTCTTTGGGGGAGAATTGTCAACCCAGATAAGAAATTTTCAATTAAACTATACATGTATACTTAAATACAGACTTGCATTATTATAGTTTTAAAGGTCATTAATAGTATAATTTCTTATGACTTTTTCAGATATAATTACTATTATTTTTCCATCCTACTCTTTCTGTTTTTGTCTCTCTCCCTCCCTAATTAGAGCCTCAGTTTCCCATTTTCTTGATCAGATCACTTGTACCATGGTATTTCCCACTCTATTCCTTTTCCACTCCCTGTCTTAGCAGTGGTCCCTTTTTACTTTCCTTATTTTGTAGTTACTACAGAATATGTACTCACATCTGAAGATTTATAGCTAGGAGACTCTAATAGGAAAGAGAAATTTTTACATTTGTCTTTCTGGTTCTTGGTTACCTTGCTTGATATGGTCTTTCCCAGTTTCGTCTATTTATCTGCAAAGTTCATGATTTCATTTTTTTTTTACGGCTGAAAACTATTCCATAGTGTATGTGTTCCCCATTTTCATTATCTATTCCTCATTTAAAGGATATTTACTTGTTGAGGGGAAAGTTTTTGAATTATCTCTGATGTTTTACAGAAACCTAATGGAAAATTAAACAACTTATTTTTTTTCTCTCAGAATTTTAATATGCAGTTTACTGGGAAGGAGGTGGACAGAGGTTTTGGCTTTGAAGGGTCAAGGCGTGGATGCTAAGTGACATGCTGTCTATAGAAAGGATCAGAGAGATAAAGTTAGTCTTGGAAATTGTGATGAATTTGCTAGAAGAGAAATAAATACATAGAATCTGGAGATAGGTTAGCTTCAGGCTATGTGTAGCTGTTCCTAGGGAGGGATGTGCTTAGAGACCTTTGTCCAGGAAGACAGTGAAAGAGACTAGAAAGAGGGAAGGGTTAGTCAGCCAATCAATCTTGAAAAAAAAACCTGGACTTCAAAGTGTCTTAGACATTCCCAAGGGCCGTTTATTTTCAGTATTGGAAAGATCAATGCTGATAGCCATGAGCCCTAGGGCAAGAAGGTAATCCAGTACCAGAACCTAAAGTATGCATGGTGATCCCCTCTAGAATATCTAGACTTAGTCATATAGAATCAGAGAACCTTGTATTGGTCTGGCTGGAACAGATTAGGCCAACCAAATTTCAGCTCTGAACAGTCTGGTTCTAGGAGAAGGGCAGGAGGAAGGGCTCAGGTGTCCTGAAAACATCATATTAAAGAGATGACCTTAAGTATGTATGCTCAGACGGAAGTCAGAATTCCATTAGTGGGTGGGGTGGGACTGAAAACACTTTATAAATGGTTTTATACAACAAAAGTTTGGAGAGAGAAAGAGAAGAAAGTAGGGGGAATTGGTGAAAGAAAATGGATAAGCAGAACATCTATGGGCTCAAAGCTTGGTGGAGAGAAAAAGAATAATGGAGTGGGGGCTGGGTAATTATTGTTAGCTTACCTTTCAACTCTGTACAAAATGCTACATAAAATGAGAGATAGCACTGATAGTCAGTCTAGAAAGAAATCCAAACCTAATTTATAACCCCCCTTAGCCTTGAGACTTATTTGAATGAAAGAGTCTCACGACCATGACACAGCCTTGATGTGAGAGGAAGAACATTAGACAGAAACAATACAATAATATATGAAGATCTAAACATGAGGAGGCCTTAAAGGGAATGGAAGACTTTTTAAAAGCAGCCTCCATGAGAGGAACAGCAAGGGGAGAGGCTTCAGATGAAATCCCTAGAAAATGGAAAATCTAACTTTTTGAAGACTTTTATAGATGGCAGGAAGTTTTATTGTCAGGTGCGATGCAGGAAGAGCTACAGTGGGCAAGTGAGCTCCTTGGAGACAGCCCAGTGTATTGTCTATGACAGGTGCACTTTGGAAAGGCATGGCCCTGCTACAAATGTCCCTTCTCATGTTTGCCATTGTCACATTCCTCTTTTATTTGATGTGAGACTCTCACTGCCTATAACCTGGTGTGTTTACTTCTAGTCAAGTTTCCTGAAGATCAACATGAAGATAAAAGTTCTTGAGAATGTTGTTTAGATGAAATAATGATTTTGTAGAATTCCTGATTTGATTTAAGTAATTTTAGGAAGTTATCCTGATTTAAATAATTTTGTGAAGTTAGGGTAGTTGATGGAAAGTTTAAAGTTAGAATCGAGAATAGAATGCATTCCTTCTGAATGGAATAGCAAGAGCTGCATGAGTTAGAGAAAAGAGCATAGTGAGTGTTCATACATTACAAGCATGTAATTGTACTAGCAAGAAAAATAGGATTCGGATAAGTTAATTATCAAAGAAAGTATTCATTCTAGGTTGAGCCTGAGTTCCTTGATCTTGTGATCTAGGGTTGTGGTAACAGGTTTTTGGTTTCCACCATGAAATAAAAAGGTTATGAATAAAGAACAAACAATTCTTTTAGAAGTATAAGAACAGAGAACAGATGATTAGCCAGTCTAGTTGATCAAGACTTCAAATATAAGATGTAAGACACATGACTTGTTCCTTAGTAAGTACAGATTGTCATCAACCAAGCTCAGGGAGAAACTTGCTACTATAGACTTGGCCTGCTTAAACTTTGTTAATTTATGACAAAAGAATTATTGCTTTGGGATTAAAATCAGCTTGTGGAAAGAAAGAGAGAGAAGAATTGTTTAGTTAGGTAGGTTTCAAAAAAGAATATATAATCAATAATATTGTTGTAATTTCCTCCTGTGTGATAATTTTAATCTGTTTTTTGAAGAATGTTTTTGTGGTGATTGTTTTTAGAAAATGAATAACTTGTGACTATGAGATAATTTTCTTCCTAAATAGAAAAACTTTGTTTTAAGGGTTATAAAGAAGGGTTAAGAGAAAAAATAAAGTGGTGGAGCCTACTTTTGCCTCAACTTCTCTCTCTCTCTCTCTCTCTCTCTCTCTCTCTCTCTCTCTCTCTCTCTCTCTCTCTGTGTGTGTGTGTGTGTGTGTGTTGTTTGATTTTCCTCCTTTTCATTTCTCTAATTGCTGGCTGTCATAGGCAGCCCATCAGTCACTATCTGTCACTATCTGGACTGACACCAGTCAGCCACTCTTAGTGCTGACCCCTGTCAGCTGCTTTCAGCACTGACACCAATCGTGAACACCACACCTCGCTGCCTGATTCAATTTACCCTGGGGTGTCAAAGCTAGTCTTTGATATTTTATATCACATGGTTTAGTTCAATATAGCATTTCTTCATACAAGATGAATTAGGTCTGTAGACCTATGGGACAACCAACATACAATAATACTTTGTATATTTGGAAATTGGTGAATGTGCACCTTAAATGTATTCACCCCAGAGATAAAAATAACACATATCTATGCAAGGTGATGGCTATGTTAATGAGGATGTACTTTTACCTCTTTTTAATGTTTGAGTGATCTTGAAAGAACTTTAGGATGTTGTGGAATATTAGTGCTGAAATGGGCACTTTTGATTTATTCACACCCTTGTACATATTTCAATACTTCCCAGTGAATGTAACTCTGTTTATGACTTTTTCATCTCAGTCTTTTATAGGAGACACTTCCCTCATATGCTGTTTCTGCATTCTTCCTTCTAAGCTACCGTTTTCTTCAAAGTCGTCAAATTTGGTCGTTTTCCTGAATTGATTGTAATGATCAGGAGTTTTTCTTTCAGTTTTTAAATTTGGTATATTGTATTGATTGGCTTTCATGATTGTGCCATGCTTCTATTAAATGTATAAATTTAACCTGGTCATTAGCAGGTAATTGTAAGTTGAGATTTTAAAATCAAATTTCTTATATTTCATTTAGGTTTTTTATTAATATTGCTTAGACATATTTTTCTATGGTTCATTTGTCTTTATCTTGTTGTGGTTTCAATATAATGTCTAATCTCTCCTCTTCAATAAAGACTAAGAAAGTTGTTCTTTATTCTTGAATTATTTGATAGAATTCTTTATAGAGTAACTATCCCCTCTCATTTTTTTAAAGAGGGCATTTTCAATAACATTTTCATTATGAAAAACTAAACTCTCAATACTTTATTTTCATGTTACTTGAAAACTTTCACTGACAGTAAGATAAACTGAATTACCTAAGGAAAACATTAATGGTTCTTCCTTTTTATGCAGTGAATCATGTTTTGCTTTTAACTTTACAAAAAATGTGGTATTCTTTAGTTCCACATTTTCTTCCTTCGAGCACTTCTCCCACAATGTATTCAAATCATTAATTTTCTCAATTCTACAGTGACATTCACTTAGCCTCTTAGTTCCCCAAGAGATACTCATTGCGTCAGATGTCTGTCTGTAGATGTTATTCACAACACGAACTATGGATAAAGTTTGATAGGCTTCCCAGAGGACAGAACATTAAGATGAGCTCCAGGAAAGATTGGTCTTCTTGTTAGGTTAACGAGTCCCATGACTATTCTTCAAATATTTGATTTGCAAAATGTTTTACAATATTCTAAGACCTTACCACATTATTTCAGACAGTAATACTTCTTAATTTTTTCTTATTTTATACCAATGTGCTATGTGGTATTTTAACTCTACATAGTAGGGCTGGAGGCACATGTTTTGCATGATAATTGTTTACATTTTAAGATGTCTATTCTGTAATTTCAGGATATTCCAATATATCTCATAGAAAAGAAAGTATGATAAAAAATATACACTAGGTATTATTTAGAAATTTCAGATCTAACTTATCTGTTCGAAATTTATGTTTATTAAAACACATTGGTGAAAAAGGTTATTGAGACATGATTAGGATGAGGGTCAGGGTCAGAATCAAGGTCAGGGATTAGGGGTCAGAGTCAGGGTCAGGGTGTTAGGGTTTGGGTTGGGTTAGGGTTTTGTTGTGATATGTGAAATCAGTTTGTATCATTTCTCTCATCTGCCTTCATTGTCCTCTTTCTCATACTATCACTATCTTCTTTCCTGCCCCAACGAACGTAAGTTACACAGGAACCTAGAATTTCCTGATGCAAAATATGTTTATTTCACCATGGGACCGAGTTCAAATAGAACAGAAAACAGCTACTGCATTTGCTATACATTTCACTTGAGGATCCTCACAAGATGGAATCAATCATGGGACTTGATGGCCTTCTTTGATAATGACATCATAAATAAAGCTTATGCCATGTGATTTCACCACATCTTTGGTTAATATCACCACATGGCACAAGCTAAAATGATGGCACTATTATACTTTATGATCCACTGAATTAATGAGATCCTCATACCACATTTACATTAGACAAAGTAGAAATATCAGACCTACAAGGTGTTTATTTTGTATCTTAGTGTTTTGCTTTGCTTTGTTCTGATTCTGATAACTGGTACATTACATATTTAATGGCTTCTCAAAAGAACTTAAATGTTTTCCTGGCCATGTGCCTCCAAAATTGGCATACTAACAAAGGAAGCTAACACTTTTGATATTCACAGATCCCAACAGAAAACTGAAGGATAAGTTGCCAAGTGCTAGACAGACTGTTGCCAGTAAAGAACATTTATGGTACCCTCTGCTGGGTCTCATTTTCAGCAATTTCTGCCTAGTAAATCTAGGCTAATTTTCCTCTGAGATAAAATGTCCTTCAGTACTTTTCTGTTCTATAAATGTCTGTTGGTGTTTCTGCCCAAACTAACAGTATGTTTACTGAAGATCTCTATGTGAAGTTTCCATTTGACCAATAAAATTATGAAAACAAAATCCCAACAAGCAATAAACACAAACTCATTGCTTAATAAAACTTGACTTTTTATTATTTATGTATAGACTCTCTATCTACATAGGATTCTGGTTTGTTATTAACATCATGTACTTAATAGCAAATTGATTATATGTAAATTAAACTTGTTAACTTGGCCCTAGTTCATTTTGTTTATAATGAAATTAAACTTAAAATTAATATGAAAAGACAAAAATATATATTTAACCTATACAGCCACACAGGCAAAATAAATGTTAAATGATAATGGGTTTGAATCTTTGTTTGGAATATGTAACATGAGGATTTATATTTAAATTTTAACATCTACTTTTAAGGACATGTTATATGTAAACATACAATTCTAGTCACAATGGTATCTCCTTAAACCCAATTCCAATCCTAGTGTACAACAGGATCTCTCTCCACTAAGGTAATAAATTACTTTGAAAGAGTTCACTACTACTAGACCAGGAAATACTATTTATATTGGACATTACCCTCAGTCATATAAGAATAACATGTCTGTGCTTTTAAATATAGTATATGTATATAAGAACATATATACAGACATAGACATGTTAATAATGTTAAAAATATTTATAATCACTAAAGCCTCATTAAAAAACAAATGAGTGTACAATGATTGAAAGCTCCAACACAGGGCTTCCATTCTATCTTCTAAATTAGACAACAAGCATTTTTATACCTTTTGCTCTGTTGAACTAAAATAATCACAACAAGACTTTTAAAATGCTACTATATCTCTATAAAAGAGTACATGATTGGCCAATATTTTTAAAACGTGGTAGGGGAATAACTATTTATGAAATGCAAAATTGTCTCCATACATACTGAGTAAAGAATTTTTAGTGTGATTGATTCTAGGACATCCACAGCCTCATAAGAAAAACCTTGTCAATTTTGTGTAAGTAAACCCAATAATTTCACTAGTATCCTAGAGTGAACTATGATAATTTTGAAATGTGGTGCCATTGAGAACTTAGAGGGGATAAACATTGCTTATTCCTCACCCCTGAATAAATATTCTCAATATAGTTTGTGAATTTGTTTGTTAAATCTATTGTTTATTGTGGTATTAACAAATATAAAATGTTAGAATGATGTAAAGATGGAAATAGTTTTAATAAAAAAGGATTAATATATAGAATATGATGAATGTTTCCAAAATGAGAAAAAAACTACAAAGCCTTTGCAAGTTATGAAAGAATAAGTGAGGTATTTAAGGCACTTAGAGTACGAGACTTAAAGGAAATAGATGTGACATTAAAGCCTCTCTGTCCTCAGATCAACATTGAGGACAATCCGCCTATAGTCTCAGTTTAATTCTATCCTATGTCCAGTCTACATTGAGGAGAGTCAAAACACAGAGATGAATCTCTCAGTGCTTCCAAGGGAAGTCACAGTCAGTCCGAGCAAGGATGTGGAGTTATGCTCACTAAGAGGGATAATAGTACAAAGAAAAGCTTGAAGATGCAGAGATTTTCAGAAGCCCACATGATAACTTAGGGATGAATTTTCAATAAGCCATAACAGAACATACACTGAACTTGGTTTTGTTAAATATGCGATATTAAGCAGGCAAAGGTAAAGTATGATCACCTTTAAAATGCAGTGTGTCTCTTTAGCAATTGAAGGGACACCAGTCCTCAAAACTTATGTTTAATCATAAGAATGTTATTTAGAAAACAAATTCTCACTTCTGGTTCTCTTTGTCACATATGGATATATCTCAATATACCAGATAAAAGAGAAGACCTTGACTTACTTCAGCATTGCAAGGTCTATAAAAAGCTGAGGAAAACTAAACTATCTTCTTAAATACTGAGGCCAAATCTAAATGCTCTGTTTACCTAACATGGAACACCGTCTCAATTCCTGTCCATTGGGTGCCAACTAGTTCTGCTACTCATCTCTCATGTTGATAGCCCCTTCTTCTCTGGACCACAAGCAGGTGGTACTCAGGCTCTTCTGTAGACTCCTCTGATGCTGGTATGTCACTCCTCCATTCATCTTCTGATATCTTCACTTTTCTCATGTGAACAATAGGAACTATACTACTCACATCATATGTGCAGTACTCTAAATAACATGCAAAGAGATTACAACAGTAATCTTAGTTATCTGCAGTGCAATTTGTATAAGATTCAGTTTACTAAAATGTGATCATACAACATTTATTTTTAAAGTTTTTGACAAAAATTATTAATTTTTATTGTGTGTATAGTGTACGATGAATGTGTGGGCACATACATATTACGGCACATGTGTGAGGATCAGGACAACTTTATGGAATTGGTTCTTTTTACTTTTGCATGAGCTCTGGAACTTGCATTCAGGTCTTTAGATTTATGTACTTTTTTCTCTCTCAGAGCTATGCTGTGAGCAATCACATAGCTTTCTAGATGTGTATTGTTTTAAGAATAAACATGGAACAATCTGCCCAGCCAAAGCCTTGACCAGGGACCTATCTGCTGCTTCTACATTGTCAGCATTAGCCCCTAAGCCAGCCTTCTCCTAAGACCTTAACACTCAGATTTCTTTCTCAATTTTGAGAATGAGCCACTGAAATACTAGATAATCTGTGCTGTAGAGTGAACGTTTATGCCCTTTTGAAATCTGTGTATGGTAACTGGGACCACAGGGTAATGTGATTATGAGCCTTTGGCAGATTATCAAGTCACAAGTATGTATCCCTCATGGAGTACTCAGGAGTGTGGTTCTATCCTTAGAAAAGAGACCCTGAGAGCTCTGGCATTCCTTCTGCCACAGGGAAAACAGCAAGAAGATTGCAGTCAGGAAATGGACATCTGCGGACCTCAGCAGACACCTAACCTGGCATCTTGACTTATTATTTCCAGTGTTTCTGTGCCAGAAATTTATGTGACTTTTTTATGACAATTTCTGTTGGGTTCCTAAGTGGAAATATGCATGTGCCATGCACCATCTGCAAAGCAGTCTATAATGATGTAGATGGCAGCTTTGTGAGAGCAAAGACCAATGCTTACATAGCCCTGTAGAAGGGGGGTAATACCCTTTGTCCCCAGTTCCTTATTTCTACCTCTACTCATTGGACTCAAGCTAGTAATGGATCATAGCAGTAGAAATTTTGTCTATAATCATTACTTGATATGAAATACCTCATTTATAATATATAAATGACATCACACTACTTACTAAAGGAACAAAGGATAGAGGTAAAGAGATTATGATGACAATAGATTGATCAAGGTTGTGTAATGCCCAAAATTAACCTGTATGTCTCACCTGCCCAAGGACCAGGTAACTTTCTGGAATGCTGGAAGTTGTAGTTCTTGGAAAATAATAAAATCCCATGGGAAAATAAGAGTTCTGTAGGGTTGTCTTTATAAACCCCTGCAACACATGTCTCGAGGCCATTCTCAGCTGGGAAATTCCAGGAAGTGGTCCTGAGCATGGTCTATCCCTTCATCAATATTTAATATTTAAAGCTTGCTTTAAATTTGGCCCAAAATGCTGGAGCTGTTTTTTTTTTCTGGTCAATCTCAAGATTAACAATTGATATAGAATAGTTAGCCTACCATTATTACAGTTGCTTACTTGATCACCAAAGACACCTAAGGTCATAGATAAGGAGTTCTTTTATCAGGTGAAATGATACTATAGGAGAATAACCCCAGTTAAACGACTGTAAAGGATAATACATGACAAAATCCCCAGGAGTCCCGGGAAAGGGCAAAGCTCAGCAGCAGCTCCCTGATATCTCTGATTTTATTAGGAACCAGGAGTCTGTCTTCTCACTGTGCTTGGCTCTGGATGGATTTTGTTCAGGGCTGTGTACCAAGAGGACAAAATCCAAGCTTGACAAGGATGGCTTTAGAAAAGCTGTTTTCTGTTGTGGACTTTTTAATGCACCTAAGTGAAGAAAATCATCCTTAAAAGCTCGACTGCAGATATCCATCCCTTCCAGGCTCAATTAGCCAAGCTTAGTCCAGCTTTTGATAAGTGATTGTCAAGTTTAGTGAGAACCAATTATCATTTGACTGAGTCTCAGAGCACACCTGGGGTTTTGACAACAGGAAAGTGACCATATAGACAATAAATGTACCTACATCAGGGTCATGGTATTTACCTTCCCAAGAGGTGTGTTACAAAATAACACAGAAGGCAAATGGCCCTGACAGCAACCCCCTGGTGCATTGTTTATTTTGAATAAAAATAACAATGACTCTTCTTGCTTGTGAATTACTGTGTCAGACACTTAACCATCCTCTATCTGCGTATAGTAGACTGCAGCTTTAATAATTCATTTTAATAGATTCCCACCAACTTCTTGGAATCCATTTCTGTTTCAAAAAATAAAAGATAAAAATAGATTGTGACTGACACAACCATGGTCATGTTTTCAGTAGTTGTGCTAGAAGCATCTTATAGTAAGTGGATTCTTAATGTGGAAGACTGTATGAACTCTGTGGCTAAGTAGGAGTGAGATGAATTAATGGAGGGTGCTATGCACTCACATTTGAATCAACTCAAGGTCTGTCCCATAAAAATGTCCACACTATGCCTGGGTTGCTTGTGTTTGAGTTGGAACCTCCCATTTTTCTGCTTGGGTTAGACTTGAATGATAAGAAACCTCATGAAGTTTGGAAAGGCAGGCTTGTGAGAGCCATTTTCTTGGTTGTGGCTCAGATGTGTATACAAGTCTTTCCACATCATTGGCTGCATGTACACAGAGAGCTAGGAAGCTTTCCTAGGCGCTCTCATTTTGTGAACATGGCAGAAATCTAGTACTCCCTACCGTTAGCCCATTTGGCCTTTCGGGCAGCTGTCCTGGCAGCCGTGCTCCCTGCTCTTGTAAAAGTCACAGAGCTTCGGATTTTCTCTTAGACACTTAAAACTCAGAATGTGCAGAATGACTACTGTTTTCCTCAACAAATCCAGACAGGTTATCCCCATTTGCCTCTATACCCAAATTCACCCTACATCTCACACATACACACTCACACACACACTCACACAAACACATACAAACTCATATATAGTAACACACACAAACTCATGCACACTCACACATGTGCACAATCACCTTCTTGATTCTGTGAGACTGGTGTCCAGCCAGCTCTAAGATCTGTCTGTCTCCCTCATACTCCACAGTACTGAGGTTACAAACACATCGGCACCATGCCTAGTTTTCAGGCTGGTTCTGGGCATTTGAACTCAGGTCCTCATGCTTGCATGAAAATCATTTCACCGCTGAGCCATCTCTTCTGGTCCTCTAATTGCTGACCTTAGACAAAAGCCTGGCAGCTTAAAACAAAGGTTTTGTAGACTGTGTTCTTATACCAGCAGGCTCTCAATTTGTTTCCAGCCTTTTAATTCTTTAATTGGTAGAGAAAATGAGCCTGATCAAGTCTCCTAAATGGTAATATAAGGGTGCTGCTTACTGCCTAGTTCACTGTGGCCTGCTTAGTCTACTTTCTTATACCACAAAGGACTACCAGCCCAGGGATGGCCTCATCCACAATGGTCTGGGCCCTCCCACATCAATGACTAATGAAGAAAATGCCTTGCATGCTTGCCTACAGCCAAATCTTATGGAACATTTTTAAATTGTGGTTCTCTCCTCTGAGATGACTCCAGTTGGTATCAAATTGATATAAAACTAGCCAGAACATAAATGTTGACCAAAAAAAAAGTTCTGAAGACTAAATTGATAATGAAAATCTGATTTCTTAACTTCCAAACTTTAAGTACTAAATTTTTCATTTCTAATTCAGCATTCTTGAATCTCTAGCCTGGGAGTCTTTCAAGAAGGTGTAGGAGGCCTTTGTATTTGCCATTACAAGATGGCGCCGCTGGTCAGGCCGTTTGAGTAAACAAGCCTGTTGCGCATGTGCTGGCTGCTTGGTTCACGTCATTTTTCTTATGCTAATGAAGCATTGCCTTGTGCTCCAATCACATACTTACACGCTGACTGTTAGAGTATATAGGTCACACTCCTGACTCGCTCAGAGTCCTTTGCAAGAGCTATAGCTGAAATAAAGATCTGTAGAAGAATCCTGTTGTTGTCGTGTCTTCCTTGCTGGCGAGGTGGGCGCGCACAACAAGAAGGGATTTATAATAATTTTTTAGTAGTTTAGTGTTAGACTGAGCCACATAAAATTAATGTTTTTTGAGAGTTAAAGGCAACTTAATATGTATAATGTATGGTTTATCCCATTACCAAAGTACAGGTGACATGGTCTAATAACTATATTGAATAATTATTGTACCCACAAAGCCCTGTGTAAAACTAAAGATGATGTTGGGATATTATAAAGATAGAATCAAGCATGAGGAGTTCATGGTGATGAAAGTGAATGACAAACTGGATCTCCTGTTTGAGAGTTGATCTGCTTCCTCACAGATCTGCAGTACAGAGGTGAGGCCAGTGTCAGCCTGCCCCTAGAGAGAGACAGAGAGGTGGGAGGAGAGGACTTGGTCAATTTGTTTATAAAATGTGTGTTTTCAGTTTATATTCTAGTAGAATATAGGTGATATAAAATTTTTAAAATTATACATACATGCATGCATACATACATACACACATACATACATGTATGACAGGAAAAGCCACACATAAAAAGACATTAGGAATTAACCTGGGGTGGCTTGTTACCACCCCATAGGTGCTGAAAGCACACAGTAAGCTCCTTGGGTTAGATGAAGATGTTTTAAAATAACACAATTCACAATAGGACTATAAAGGAACGGAAGATTTATTTGAAAAAAAAAAAAAGGGCTCTTTTTCTCCTCTCCTCTCTCAGTGCACAGGCCTCCCTCCCTATTCCCTCCCCTCCCCCCACCCCCTTTCCCCATGGCAACTTCCCTGGCCTTTGTCCCTGGGGCCAGTGAACTTGCCCACCAGAAAGCATCTTCCCAATAAATATATATAAAAAAATTTGCCTTTAATATAAAAAAGAAAAATATTTGAAGAAGCAATTGCTGATAAATTTTAAAACTTAAGATTGGAACCAGCTACATAAGTTAAAACTTCATAAAATATTAAAAAGATAAATAGATCTGGAAATTAAAAATACAAAGCCCTATAAATCAGAAATCCAACCAGCTACAACTGTAACCAAAACAATAAGCCATCCTAGACAGGGCCAAGCTAGAATGCCCGGAGCAACAGCATTATCTCAGCCTCAAAAATCTAGAGCCCTGGCCCCAGGGACCAAGGAGCTCAAGACTCTAAATCTCCAGGGAGACTGGGCTGGGCCCCAAGGGCTTGGAAGGCAGGGCTACATTATCCTCTTGGCCTCCGAAATCCAGAGTCCCGCCTCCAGGGACATGGAGAGAAAGAAGGGATAGGGAAAAAATAAAATTCCAGGGCAGGACTTAAGCCTTCTAGTTGACCTGATGAAACGCCACCAACCCTGTAATTTGTCTCAAAGGGGAGCACATAAACAAACATTCCCGCCATAGATCTCCCAGTACAACCTCTTAGCGTGAACATACACAACAAGACACCATCTCCGGAACACAGGCGGCATATGTTGGCTTGCTGGGACTCCCATAATTCTGGCTAGCTCAAGGAAGGGACTTCCTGTCCTTGTCATCAACCCGGAAACAGCAGCGTTGCAGAAACTTGTCACCACTAGGTGTCACGAGAGAACGGTCTCGATCAACCAAGCAAACCAATAAAGAGGGCTCCTGTCCGCTGCACTTACTCATTCGCTCCGTCTCTCCTCCGGAGGATCCTCCCTAGCCCAGGCGGACACTCACCCACGCACGACGGAGCAGAGGACCCACCACTTCTCCCGAGTGGCACAAACGGTCCTGGGTGTCCCGCCTGAACTTAGCGAACGCGGGCCGGACTCGGGCTGATCTCCTCAGGCACCCAAAAAAACGAAACTAGGACAGGGACGAATCGAACAGGCACAATTAGGGGAACAGCATCAAAACAGGGTGTGAGGGAGGGAGACTGAGATGTCTGTTCCGCTATATTTAGGTCTCCTTTTCAAAACCACTTAGCCACCTGGGGTTTGTTGTTACTTTCTGGGCTTTATTGCCACCACTGATGCCTGGCCGTCTTTCGGAAAATTAAATACAGAGTTAGAACAAATTCAAAGAGCAATGGAATGGTTAAAATTCCCATTTGTATTTTATTTCCAGGAGTAAGTTTTTATAGTGGTTTGTTTTAAATGCTGTCACTTTGGTGAGAAAATACTTTTTTTAAAAAAAGAGGATAATCTGATCTTTCTCATTCCGGCCTCTGATTGCTGTGATTTTAGGCAGGGGCCAGCAAACCAGTTTATACAGGATTGAAAGGATGGAGCCTTTTGAGACACCCTAGGCCAGTTCTTCCCATGCCTCTCATAAGCCATATCCCATGCACTGATTTCCCCTATTCTTGGTGTGTGTGTGTGTGTGTGTGTGTGTATGTGTGTGTTGGTTCCAAGTTAATTATATATGTTTCTATTTATCTGATCTCTCTCTCTCTCTCTCTCTCTCTCTCTCTCTCTCTCTCTCTCTCTTTCTGGACAAGATCAACCTCTTTACATAATCAAACGTGCCCTTAAACTATGTAGAACAGTCCAGTTGTGATCTCTGACCTTTGTTCCAGGACAGCCAGATCAACTAAATATCACCATCATCATCACTGTTACCATTACTGTCATCATCAACATCATCATCACCACCATCATCATCATCAACCTCACCACCATCATCAACGACATTTTACATTTATGACTTCCCACCAAAGAGGAGAGGAAATAGGAAGCTGGCTGGCTAGCAGATAAAAAATAAATCTTTAAAACTGAAGTAAAGAGTTTCCTCAGAAAGGTGAAAATGGCCAACACTGGGAAAGCATCAAAGAAGCAGCTTCTCCTCCACTAGACTGCAACCTGACTGGACCATTGCCCCATCCGGATTATCCAGTATCTGAGGGCTAGGTTTACAGAATTTATGCAGTACAGAGTTCATCAAGGCAGGCAGAAATACACATGGTGTCTGAGAGCATGATGGATTAGCTCTCAGGATGGAAGCAGAAAAAAAGAGAGGGAAAAATTGACTGATCACAGAATCAATAATTCTGCAGGATTGGTTTGGGGATTATTAGTAGAAAAGGGGTTTTCTTTGAAGGTGATTTAAAATAGTCACATTTGGAGAGATTGCAAAAGAGAACCAGTCAAACCTCTTTCCTCGTTTCTTGTCTTCCTTGCCCTCCCTCATAATAAAACATAGTGTTTAAAGGAATGAGGAGGAGGAAAGTAACAATTATAATAATATTAAAACAGTTTTGATAGACTTTCTCACAGCAGTGTTCAGAAGCTGCATGAGACCATGTGTCTGCATCCCTGAGCAAAGGGAGCTGGAAGACTCACTAGATCTGGGTCTGAAAGCTACAGCAGCTTTCAGAATTGGGGCAAGAAAAAAAGGAAGGGACAGAAAAGACTGGTCATTGGTGCAAATGCTCTTTCCTTTGGAGGTGGTTAACACTGGGAAGATTGCTGAAGATAGCTAATCAAGCCTCACTCCCTCTCTTTATCTCTATCTTTTTGCCCTGCCACACAATAAAATTTAAAGATTCAAGGGAGGAGGAGGGGGAGGAGGAAAATAATAACAATTATAATAATGTTAACCTAATTTTGATAGGCTCATCCACAGCAGAACTCACTAAGTAGTCCTCACTAAGTAGTCATGAAAAGGGCAATAAGACAATGTGTCTGGATAAGTGAGGGTAAAGTGGAACACTCCAGAGGAATTGCTGCCTAGCAGATACAATCAAATCAACTTAAAGTGAAGTAAAAATCTAAGAAACTAAAAGCCTGGAGTTCCCTCAAAAAGCTGAAAAGGGCCAACTTCCAAAAGCAGCATGGAAACAGCTTCTCTCCTTCACCACCCAACTTCTACCTTATCTGCTTATTTCTAGCTCCTGCATGCTGGGGCTACCAAGTTTATGTAGTACAGAGTATGAATCCCAGGGCTTGGGACACTCTATCTCAGGGGACTCCTCTCTCCCACAAACTGTATATCCAGCACTGCCTTCACTTATTTTTCAGTTTTATCCCAAGTTAAGAATTATACTTATTTGGGTTTTTTTCCTATTCATTTATTTAGTTGGAACATGGCTCTCTCTATATAGCCCTGGAAATCACTACCTAGATAAGACCTGCCTCCAATTCACATCATTCCACCTGCCTCTGTTTCCTTCCTGAGTGATGGGATTAAAGGCATATATGGCCACATTCAGTTTCCTTATGACTTTAACCACAGGAAGGGTGTGTGTGTGTGTGTGTCTGTGTGTCTGTGTGTGTGTGTGTGTGTCTGTGCACATGTGTACACCTTTCTTACTGTCCCTCCTTGTAAGTTTTTGTGTTTGAAAGTTTCTAATTTCTGTTCTGTCACTTGTGACCTACATTTCCAGGTAATTTTCCATTTATTATCCTCTAGAAGATCAGAACATAATTAAGCCCAGATGACATGTGTAAAATTGTGAGGAGGCACCCAAACCAGCCAGAGCCTCATAAAATCCTCAGCCCTGTTTTTCTTCTGCTTTAGTCTATTTTTTAAATGCCAGACAAATTGATCATTTTTATTTTTATTGTTATTTTAAATCAAAATGCATAAAAATGATAAATACAATTAATCATCCTCGAACTACTTCTGAATGCCAGACAGACATGATTAGTTTGTTAGATAATTAGTCAGAAAATCCAGCGCAAACCCACTAGATTGCAAGTAACAGCAATCAGAGTTGAAATAGGAAAGACACACAAAAATAAACCCTGTAATAAAACTCCAACATGTCTTCATCAGCCAGAATATTTTTTTGCTTTGTTTCATTTTGTTCACAAGTGAGTGTTTCGTTTTGCCCTGAAGGTCTTGCAACTTACAATGTAGACTAGGCAGAGATCCACTGCCTCTCTTACCACCAGAGCCAGACAAAAACTACAATATTCTTTTATTGATTGATTGATGATTATTTTTTCAGTGCATATACAAGATCTATCTGCACATTACTGCATGCCAAAAGAGGCTACCAGAACCTAGTAGAACCCACCATATAGCTCCTGGGAATCGAACTCAAGACCTCTGAAAGAGCAGCAGACAGGATTCTTGCTGTCTGAGCCATTTCTCCAGTCTCTAATGCTAGAATCTTCACTGACAAATTCAAGTTAAAAACAGCCCAAATACAACATAATAAGCAATCAACTGAGATTTGTGGTAAAAGAGTAAATTCTAGTAACATGGAGGGTAGATATTTGCCTGGCTCTTCTTGTGCTGTTTAAGGCTTATTGTAAATAATAAAAGTTGTTTGTCTTTTATCGAAAATGTGAATAATCAAAGTGGGTTAAGAACCCCAGTTTGGGATTAAAATTTTCTACCATATAGCTGTGTTGCTATTGTTTCACATAACTAGGAGGCTCCTCAGACATAAGTCTGAAACAGTACAGTGGATAATTTTGAAGAGCTGGGGCAGGGCTGATTGGATCTACTTTTGGTCTACTTTTTTAAATGCCAAATAAATCAATCTTTTTTGTTATTTTTAATTAAAAGGCATAATAAAAGACAACTATAATTAATAGTTCTCAAGTTCCTTCTGTATGACAGCATACTTAGTTAATATTGGTTTATTTGAAATGGAATTTCTCTGCGTAGCTTTGACAGACAGACAATAGTCAACTTGTTTGGTTTTTTGGGTTTTTTTGTTTTTGTTTGTTTTTGTTTTTTGTTGTTTGTTGAGGAATGTTACCTAGTTAGTGCCTATGCAAGGACAGACACAAGAAATAAATAAGCAAAGATCTTTGATTCACAAACCTGGGGTGGGTAATAAGTAAGGCATGGACACACATATGAGGGGGAGAGAGTGCATGAAACAATTTCCAAAGCCTCCCATGCATGTTTCCTTAGTCTGACTATGAAGGAGAGATTGAGCAAAGCTGTAGCAGTAGAAACAACAGAAGCTTGGAGAATCAGGGACCAGAACGATTTACTACACCAGCAGCTATGAGAGATGTTAGGTATTCTGACCTCATCCTTGCCTACTAAAAGTAATGGAATTGGCACAAGTGGATCAAGGGCACAAGAAATTTACAATCCCAATATGTTGTTGTTGTTGTTATTTCTCACAATTTTACGTTGGTGGTGGTGGTGTTAGGTCCTTGTTTATTTCTAAGTATCTTCAGGAAATATGCTTTATTTTATCTGTATACCATAGAGAAATCAAGTATCTTTAAGTTAAAATAAGAAGACTAGCATGCACATGCATGTTTTTCTCATTGGTTTGTTTGTTTGTTTGTTTCATGTGTCTAGGAAGCTCCTCAGACATAACACTGTAACATTAAAAGTGATGACAGAAGCTTAAAAAATATCCTATTTCTGCCTCTGCCTGTCATGTTTCTGTTCATCATGGTTTGAAGTCCCACCATCCACATGGTAGGCAATAGGCAGCTGACAGCAATCCATAACTTTAATTTTAGTAGATCTAACCCCTTCATCTGGCTTCTGAATGCATCAGACATGCACAGGGTTTACAGGCAGAAACAATCAAGGCAGGCACACATTACCACACACACACACACACACACACACACCTACACACACAATATTGCCAGGGGGAGCCTCCTGGCCCAGAGAAGGCAGTGGTGAGAACACAGAGTAGGACTTTGGTGATGGTTTTAAAGTCTGAGGGTCTCAGGGCTTCCTAGCTCTCTGATTGTACTGAAATGCTGATAACTTCTAAAAAGTCCTAAAAACTTTCTTGCTCTTTCTGAGGGTAAAAGACTGCTGCTTAGGTGATTAACACCTGTAGCCTAACAGAGAAGAATTAAGCAATGTGATCTTTGTTCTATCTCAGTGGGAACTGCAGGCTCTAACTTTCAACCTGCTAGTTGGAAATCACAGGAAGAAAAAGACACTTAGAAGTGGTTATAGCACTTATTACTAAGTTGTTAAAAGTTTCCTATGAAAGCTATCTAAGAGAAAAAGCAGAGAGAGAGAGAGAGAGAGAGAGAGAGAGAGAGAGAGAGAGAGAACTGTAGGTTACAGTTCAATTTCTTCAGTAACTGTGTGGTTGGCCACAGGCCATGATTAACTTTCTGTAAGATTAAACATAATGGCACTAACCATATAACACTGGCAGGCGTCCACTGAGCACTCTGATTATCATGACACCCCTGACTTTTTAAAAATTAGACTCGCCGGGCAGTGGTGGTGCATGCCTTTAATCCCAGCACTTGGGAGGCAGAGGCAGGTAGATTTCTGAGTTCGAGGCCAGCCTGGTCTACAGAGTGAGTTCCAGGACAGCCAGGGCTACACAGAGAAACCCTGTCTCGAAAAAAAAAAATTGGACTCGATAGCAACACCAGTCCTCTAAAGCGGTGTGTTTGTTTCATTTTCTTTTTCTTGATGTTCTCTTTTTGTTAGAATTCAGAGTCGAAGTAAAACAAGGAAAAATGACCCAAAGTGATCAATGTGTCACCCTCTGAGTTCTTTGCTCTTTCTTTTTTGTTTTTGTTGTTCTCTGTGCTTGCTATCCTCTAGATGATAAGGATGTAAATCCAATTTACATGTAGTGAATTATAAGGAGGCTCTACTGTTCTAGAAAGTACCCTTGAAATAAAATGAGAATCAAATAAAGCACTTGTAATAAAATATATGAAAATACAATTTCTATTATTAAAAATGTTCCCCCACCAAAAAACAACAGCAACACTTTACTGACTGGAGGAGCTCCTTTTCTGCATATCCAACCACTCCCTGATAGCTAGGTAGTGTGTAATTCTGTCATAGTTGGACTATCGAGGTTAAGAAAAGTGGGAGCCTCCTATTCTGTTATGTGAAGCCATCATCAATACTAGGTAGTCTTGCATATATCAAAGGACAATGAGTTGTAAAACATTCACACTAAAATTATGACTTGCCACTGGAGAAACTTGCCACTGAAAAGACATAGCTCAGAATTTAAGAGCACTGGCTGCTCTACCAGTCCAGGGAAACTGACATCCTTCTCATGGCCTCTGTAGCCACCAAATAGGCTTTCTCAAATAGTTTGCAGACCAACAGACATGCAGCCCACCTCACATATATACAGATGTAGCTGGGTGTGTGGGGTGGGTATAGGTGTTGAAGGAGAATTTAGCTGGCTTGAACAAATATATAACTGGAAAATTAATTCTTTTATTTACTTCATTTTATTGAGTGTACAGTGCACCATATTTGGGGTACCACCTGTGGGTCAAGAAGAATGACCATCTTCTTCTTCAAGATTGATCCGTCGAGTGGGAAGGAGGGTAGTCAGTCCAGATGTGCTGGTATGCATTCCTGCTTCTTTATCAAAAAGAATCTTACCTTTCCTCTGATTCTCCAGGGCAGGCTGGGAACCCAGCACATATAGAAAGGAAAACCACATCAAGCAAGCCAGCATGCAGGAAAAAACAAAACCAAAAAATGTCTGTTAAGTTGGACCCAACAAAGCAAGCTCACATTCCACAAATCTGGGAGCTTCAGGCCCATCCCTGGCTGGAAGGAGAACTGAGTGTAGCACACACACAGCATCAGTCATCTCAGAGTCCATGCTGAGAATAGCACACATGCAGTGTTGGTCATCTCAGAATCCATGCTCACCCAGCCCTGATGGTCCTTTCACTAGGCCACAGCCTCTAGCCCCTCACCTTGTTCCAGCAATCAGATCTCCACTTTCTAGGTCAGCTTTTCTAATTACACATTCCTTCTGTGTATGTTGGCTGCCATTCTTCTTTAATTAACTTTCATGGTGGAGCACACCTTTAATGTCAGCACTTCGAAGGCAGATTCTTGTACAAATTTTTACTCCTGAGCTGAGATTCTAAGCCACCTTCAAACCTTTAGCTTCCTGATAAAAGAAATACACAGCCTTTATATTTACAATAATCCTTAAACAGCACAATAGCTGGGATGATACCTACCCTCTTTTTATTAGAATCTACTCTCCTATCCATAACCCCAAATTATTACTTACTATTTTCTATGTTTTATCTGGGCTGCTCTTTCTCTAATTTGCCAGCCCTCAGAGCCATGTGATTATGACTCACCTAACCCATGGCAGCTTCTCCTTCTCCCTCATGCACTACCTTCTTCTCCTCATGCCTCTCCTTGGACCCCAAGCCTGGGAAACCTAAACCCCACCTATGTCTCTTTTGTCCAGCTATTAGCTGTTTGAATCTTTATTTATCTATCAGAAATAAGTTGGAGGCAGGGTCACAGGTCTACATGCAGACTCCAGGACTTGGGGACCCGCACATAGAATTACAATAGACAGCAAAACCAAACCTCCTTTTCCCTCAGATATAAATTGAATACAATTACAATTATGAAAATTATAGTCATAGGACCTTTTAATAATGAAATAACCTTAAATGCCATATTCTGTGGATCTCTGATGCTTGTGAAGCTATCTACATATAGCATGACTGAATTGTTAAACGTTAATTATTTTTAACTATTTTTTATTTGACTAATCTTGAAAGCATGTTTTTATAATTAACTAAATGACAACCTAATATGACCATGAGTTTGGCTGTTTATACTTAACAGTTTGTAATAGCAGGTATTAAACGGACTGGGACTAAACCTTGTATTCTTAAATGACTTGCATAGGCACAATGCCTATCTAAGAGTAATAAAATTAACTTAAATTTTGTATCAGTATACAAGGATTTATGCCAATGACGACCTTAAACCTGTATCAGTATATAAATTCTGTACCAATATAAGAAAAATATAACTTCAATTCTGCATCATAATATAAAGATTTCTACCAATGTATGATTATGGCTGTAAAATGCTTTGTTTAAGAGTAAATTTAATAATTTATCCCTATATGTGTAATTTCTTCTACTACTTCTCTATGTCCCTTTTTTCTTTTCAACCCCCTTCCCTCTACATAATAAAGAAGGGTAGAGAAGAGGAAAGGAAAGATAGAAATCCCTGAGTCTAAGCTCTCTATTTAGTTTCTTCCCTTTCCAAAGCTACAATTATTTTTAAATTTCCCCTAAAGTTACAACATATCTATAATTCATAAAATGACAAAAACTATCCACCCCAACTTAAGGAGCTAGGACAATGGTCTTCTTATGATTGCTTCCTTATGATTTGGGATAAAGAATTCATTTTAGGGAATACAAAAGGATATTGGAAAAATGGCTAAGTCAAAATAAAGCTAGCTGGCATTATTTGTTGTCCAGTTTTCATGTGTTGAAAGTTCAGAGTTTTACTGAAATCCTGACGGGAACCGTCTGAAAGGCTAGATAAACTGAAGTCATCAAGGATTAGCAGCCCTTTCTGAAGCTGCTCTCAAAGCAAGTCTCTGGAAACAGCATCAGTTGAGGCAGGATCATACAGGAAGATGGAATAGCAGGTCATTTCAGCATCCCTGAAGGTGAATCTTTCCAGGACTGCCCTCTTGGTGTTTTAGTCTGTAATATATAAACCTTACAACCAATATTTAGTTCTATAAAGATATTTGTATGGAACATGGAAGGTACACAGAACAGTAAAGGATGAAATTTGCTCCTTGTTTGAGCAGGTGAAAGACAATTGTCTTTTTATGAATTAGCTTGATCAATAACCAAATGGTAATACATCTTCATTCATGACATATCAAAGAATGACAGAATTTTGAGGATTATGTAGCCAATAAAATGTATAGGCTATGTATAGCTGAGTTCTGGCTGGAGACAGCACATTATTCTTAAAGTCATGTAGAAGTCGGTAGAAATTAATTTTCAAAAAAGATAATAGAATAACAGAGAAAAAAAGTCATGTGATGGCAGAGATTTGAAGCATTCTGTACAGACTTTGTAAAGTTGATTAAGGACCAGCTAAGCAGACTTAGAAGGATGAACTATTAGAGAAATAGAAAACAGGAAAAGAAACACAGTTCTACAAAGGACATTATGTTTCAAGGATGAAAGACCAACAGAGTCACATGCTATAGTTAACTCAAAGTAAGGACTGGAAATAACCAAAGCACTTGACAATATGAGGTAACTAATTGGATATGTCTTGTAGAGAAGTAGGACAAATTCTGGATTGAAACAATAGAAACAATAGAAAACAAGGAAGTAAACTCAGGTGATTATATTAAGCCCTCTTTAGTGCAGGCCCCATTTCGAAGAGTAATTGGACAGCACAAAACTAACACAATGATATTTTGTAGACTTTTCGGTCTCATTTTGATTTGTTTGGGCATCTTTGTCTTATTGGTTTTTTGCTTGTTTATTTTATCTTCCGTGTGTGTGTGTGTGTGTGTGTGTGTGTTTTTCTTGGTTTATTTACATGTGTGTTTAAAGAGAAAGCAAGAAAATAAAGGTGAATAGGTAGGAATGTAGAGAAGATCTGGATGGAATTGACAGAAAGGAAAAACATAGTCAAAATATATCATGTTTGAAAAGAAATTTTAAATAATAAAAAAATAAGTAAACCCAGGCAAGAAGTAACAGTGTAACTATCTAGCTTTAAGGTTGATAGGACTAGACACACTTTGAAGATGGCTTTAAAACAGAGGCAATAAGGTCTGCTAATGGGCCATTTGTAGTGTTTTAAGTGGATAAAGGATTACAGGTTTATGGCATAAACAACCAGAAAAAGAGGGCTGCTGTGCATAGAGATGGGGCAGAGAGAAGAGAACACACATCCAGCTGGTTCCTGTGTCTAGTCTCATCCTGTATTCAGTGAGACTCTGTGTCCAGTCCTTTACTCCTGTAGATCAAATCTTTTTCCATTAAAAAAATATAGATAGATGATAGATAGATAGATGATTGATAGATAGATAGATAGATAGATAGATAGATAGATAGATGGATGGATGGATAGATAGATGATAGATAGATAGAGAGTATACAATCAGACAGATGATAGATAAATAGATGATGATAGATGATAGATAGATGATAGATAGATAGATAGATAGATAGATGATAGATAGATAGAATTGATTCTTTGATAATTTCACATTATGTACCTCAATCACAATCATTTCCCAGTCCTTCCATGTCTGCCTCCTCTTGTGATGCTCTCCTCTCAACAAAAATGTCTACTTTGTGCTATCCATACACTCACTGGAGCATAGGCAGACTCTCAATTGTCTGCCCCTTAAGTAGAACTGAGTCTTTCCCCTTTCTCTCCTCTTCCAGAAGCCATCAATTTGTGCAAAGCCAATCTCATCATTCTTATCACACTTTCTAAGAGTTCTCTTTGATGGCTTCCTGTTATCCTTTTTTGGGGGAAAGTGGTTGGGATGGAGAAAGAGGTTGTCACAGAAGCCATTTATGTCCCTCCCTCTCAACAGTGCATCATCAATCATCAATATCACTGCAAAAGTAGCTTCCTTGCTCTTTACAGATATCGGGAAAACAGGTCATGGGTTTCTGCATGTTTTCTGGCATAGACTCAAGCTGCTGTAGGACCATAGAACCAGACAAGACCCTTGGAGGCAGCCTAGACCATGGACATCAACTTGGCCTCAAGTAGTAGTGCAAAGCACTCACATCAATATGGCCCCCAGAGTCAGCACAGCCCACTGACATCAACATGGTTTCAGGCTGCAGTCAGACCATGGATATCCACTGCAGTCAGACCATGTCCTTTGGTGTTACAAGGGGCCAAGGAAGTCTACTCAGACCTGATCCAGATATCATCATGGCCTCAAGTAGCAGCACCTCCCACAGAATCAACTTGGCCTGAGGCCACAACACGGACTATGGACATCTTCACAGTCCCTGGCTATGGAAGAACCAGACCTGGCTGCAGCAGCAACAGGACCAAGACATCACCCTTAGAGCAGTGAAGGACATCCATATCAGTGTGGCCCCCAGTGGTAGCTGGGCCCTCATACATCAACATGGCTTCAGGAGGCAGCACAGACCATTCACATTCAGACTCTCTCCACAGCATACAGACCTCTCCATTTTTCTTTCTCTCCCATCTCTCTACCACACATTTGTTTATTGTATATTGTATATTGTATATTGTATATTGTATATTGTATATTG